>NW_020224191.1:0-3003 GCF_003070985.1 Temnothorax curvispinosus
TGCTTCTTAATATGTAAATTTTCCGAGATTTTTCGCAACTTTGGCAGCTTCTGACAACCCTTTAGCTTCTACTTACTCTTCTGACAATTTTTTTCCTGCTTTTTCTCATACACCTCGATACCTATGCAAATTTTCAGCCGTGCCGATCGACAGTTTTTTTTGTTGGAAAATTTACACGTTTGATCGCCCGCCCACCCACTTAGCTTCCAGTCCGCCTTCTGACGGTCGGGCTTTCACTTTGCCGGCAGCAATCGAACCTTTTCCAGGACCCCTATTCTGTAACTCTAACGACAGTGTCGGTATCGTTATGTCGTCGTTGCGCAGTTTTTTTTCCATATAGTATACCTGCGCAACGACAACGTAACGATACCGACACTGTCGTTACGAGTTACAGAATAGGGGTCCAGGTAAGATATTTCATGGACCGAGGCATGTTGCTTTTTCTGTTGCCAGCTCTCCGGCTATTACGGTCGCAAAAAACTTTCAAGTTGATTTTACGTCAACACGGCTGGAGCAATCTCAACACTGTAAACACACCAAAGATGGGCATACACTAACACGTTTTGGGAATGACGGGTGCTGCCCTGTGGTTATTAGTTTTTTAAATAAAGCCGATATGACAACGTGCCCCGTGTGACAACGTGCCCCGGTCTACCCTATATATCATTATGTATAATCTTTTTGGTAAATGTTTACAATAAGGGCCCCACCTTCGATGACCTTGACCTTGACATATGTTGTCAAGGTCACCCTCCTGAGGGACCTTCAGAAGGTTTTAGTCGGGGGTCGCTTCTTATTAAAAAGTTATAAACAAAAAAAGTTTGGAAAATATAGCAGCTATTTTGAGTATTGGAAGGCATAAATGACTAATATATATGTCGAAATAGTTCACGCGTACATTTTTCACGCGAACCGAGGTTCACGCACACCACCCCCTGCTTTCGGGGGAGGTGCGGTAGTCCCAAAATAGTTCACGCATACACTTTCCACGCGAACCGAGGTTTACGCACACCCCCCCTCTCCCCTGCTTTCGGGGGAGGTGCGATAGCCCCGAATAGTTCACAATTTCGAGGCTACCGCACCTCCCCCGAAAGCAGGGGGGGTGTGGGTGAACCTCGGTTCGCGTGAAAAGTGTATGCGTGAATTTTTCATGCGTGGAAAGTTAATTGGCGCTGCTAGACCTCGAAATTTTAAATATTTACTTAATGATAAGCCGCATTATCCGCCGTCCGCGTCGTCACGCACACCCATATCACTCACTCGCACATCCACGCTGATAATTATTTAATATTACTCCCATCGCATTATTTTCTGAATTATTTTTATTTATTGTTGTCCTTATTTATTTAAAATTTCGAGGTCTAGCAGCGCCAAGTTTTTTTACAAGAAAAATTTATGTATTTTAATAAAATATTTTTATTTTGTACTGTTACCTCTGTAATTCTTTGTGACTACTAAAAAATACACATGTAAACTTTGTATTTAAATATCTTGTATTCCCTTGTTAAATTTAAATAAAATTTTTTAATCTTATAAAATTGTTATCATACATTCTTTTCTAATTGACACAATGTAAAAATTTTTCAAAATAGTGCAACAATTATTTTTTGAGGCAATATATGTTCTCTCTGTAATTGGCGCTGTAATTTAAAGAGATATCATTTCTTTTTTGTAATTGTAATAGATCACTTGAAGCGCGACTCTTCTTTTTGATAAGGTAACATAATTTTGTGATGTGTATCACTTGGGTTATAATTTTTCGGAAATAAAGATACTACTGCTTAGATTTTTTCAAGATTTTTCGAGATATAAAGATTACGTCTACCACTTGTTACTTAGGTTTTTTCGATGTATAATACTACCACTTTCTTTTTTTTTCGAGGTAACAATATATACACTACTATGCGTGTACTTGGCGCTTTTTTTTACCTTTTTTTTAAAAAAGGTAATTTTGTACGGATATCACGCCTTTTTGTAGTATTACGCATTTTATAAACAGTATGTATGTACAGGGTAAAGCTATTTGGAGGTATAATACTACCACTTTGTTTTTTTCGAGGTAACAACATAACAGGGTAACAACATAATACATATACACTACTATACGTGTACTTAGCGCCTCCTTTTACCTTTTTTTTAAAAATGTGTATACACATAATAAAAATGCGGAATTATTTTTGTCAGACATAATTTTAATTCATCCAATTTTTATTATGTCAAGACATTATTTTAATTCATCCAATTTTTATTATGTCTAGACATAATTTTAATTCGTCCAATTTTTATTATGTCTAGACATAATTTTAATTCAGCAAATTTTTATTATGTCATGACATAATTTTAATTCTGCCGCTAGGGAATTTTTAAGTCGATTCTTATGAATCAAGCTTGAATTCGATGTCTAGGTGTCCCATGTTGCCGATGACGAGGTCCACATAGTGCGCTTCATAGTTTTCGGTATCCAAGTGTATTAATACCTTGAATTTGATGTCTACGTGTTCCAGGTTGCCGATGACGGGTTCCAGATAGTGCGCTCTATAGTTTTTGGTGTCCAGGTGTAATAATACGTTGAATTCGATGTCTAGGTGTCCCACGTTGCCGATGACGAGGTCCACATAGTGCGCTCCGTAATTTTCGGTGTCTACGTGTATTAATACCCCGAATTTGATATCTACGTGTCCTACATTCAGATTTAAAGTTATTAATACACCTAGACACCAAAAACTACGAAGCGCACTATGTGGACCTCGTCATCGGCAACCTGGGACACGTAGACATCGAATTCGAGGTATTATTACATCTAGACACCGAAAACTACGGAGCGCGCTATCTGGACCTTGTCATCAGCAATCTGAGACACCTAGACATCAATTTCAAGATATTAATACACGTAGACACCGACAACTACGGAGCGCACTATGTGGACTTCGTCATCGGCAACCTGGGACACCTAGACATCGAATTCAAGATATTAATACACGTAGACACCGAAAACTACGGAGC
>NW_020224191.1:3013-4238 GCF_003070985.1 Temnothorax curvispinosus
GTGGACATCGAATTCAAGGTATTAATACACGTAGACACCGAAAACTATGAAGCGCACTATCTGGACCTAGTCATCGGCAACCTGGGATACCTAGACATCGAATTCAAGCTTGATTCATAAGAATCGACTTAAGGTGATTGGGCCATGTATGTACCATATGAGTCAATATAAGGGCTAAATTTTATTTTAAGAAAAACCATTTTTATGGATATATTCTAGACATTTGTATAATTACTGGTTTTATAATGTAATTTTTCATTCGATTACGTATCAATTTATCTACTGATAAATGTAAACAGTTCAAGATTTGACTTCAGTTGACATTCGTACAAGAGAAATGTCGCGACTGCATCTCTTCGCTGTAGGCAGCTATCATGCCAGTGCCATGTGTTTGAGTGAGGTTATGTATTGTGTTTATGTTAAAAAATAATGGAAGGTAACAAACAATTTCGATAACGGGAGATTTTGCTTGCAAAAGAGTGCTGAAAGAAAACACTACACGGCGCGGCGTTGCCACATGTTCACGTCGCGTACAGCTGATCGAAAGGCTGACAAGAAACGCGACGATTCATCAACTTTTGATTGAATTTTTGGCCTTATTACACGTCAACGTCGTTTTATCTTATACTTAACAAGTGCTAGAAGAATCAAATAATGTTATTTTCAGTTTTTTGAACTTGTTTCTTTACAGACAGTGAGTGAAATTCTCGAAAAATGTATGTTTCCGGTACAATTTCCCATAAAACCTATGTTAAAATGCCAACTTTGAGATTTAATATCTCAAAAACTAGACGTCAGATCTTCTCAAAATTGCAAATTTAAGCGTATTTAGATTTTTTTTATAACATATATTTAATTCGGACTTTTTTCTTTAACATGCTCTGATGGCCCAATCACCTTAAAAATTCTCTAGCGGCACTTTCTGCCAAGCGTAGAGAACCTTCTTTTCCGGCAGCGGTGGTAATACGATGTAAGGGTACGAAATCACCTCTATGAAGTTGGCCGGACAACTTCAACGTATCGAACTTTCATTAATTGGAATCGATTGGTGGTCGTTTGGTGGTCTTTGGTAGTCTAGTCCGATCGTTTGGTGGTTAGTCGTTTTCCTGTAAAATAAAAATGAAATTTCCGGTGTGAAGTTAGCCGGACAATTTTTATTTTTCAACCAATTTAACTTTTTTATAGCTCATTCGACGCGGAATCGTTTGGTGGTCACGAATATCAC
>NW_020224192.1:0-1131 GCF_003070985.1 Temnothorax curvispinosus
TGTGGATGATTCGACTGACCAACTTGTAGCAGGTGTGGGAAAAAATGCTGTTCTTCTTACGTGGGACGGAAACAGCGATCAGTCGGAGGTACCGGTCAAACCGTTGACTTCGCTCGAATCTGCTCGGGCTCAAACAAGAACCAACGATGGAAAGGTGGACTCATCTGGAAGATTTTGGATCGGTAAACTGAAAACGTTTGCTTAATAGAACTGAAACGCACGATTAATAGAAATGCGATTTGTTCATCTGAAATGACTGACATTTTGTATAGGTACTATGGCTAACGAAATCGATGGACAGATAGCTCCCAATCAAGGAACATTATATCGCGTTGACAACGATCGTAAGTTTGTGAAGGAAATATCGCCTGTTTCAATAAGTAACGGATTGGCATGGAATATTGAAGATGACACCTTCTATTATATTGACTCACCTACACGCGTGGTTGCGGCGTATGATTACGATCCAAGTGATGGGAAAATATGTAAGGTTTATTACATATTTTCATTGGAGTTCTTAATTTTTTATTATATTGTATGAAGTGTGCAAGCATACATCATATGTAACTAAAAATTTATAGTAATCGTGAGGCATAAGATTCAAAGATAGAATTTAGGGATTGTAGATGCTTATGCTATATATTTTTTGTTTTAGCTAATAAGAGGATTGTGTTTGACCTTAACAAGACTGATTTGAAAGGGATACCCGATGGAATGACCGTAGATACAGATGGTAATCTTTGGATAGCACTATTTGGTGGACAACATGTAAGTATATAAAGCGACAAATTTAAAGATTGACGAATTATTGTTTGTAACATTATAGAATTCCAGAGTAACTCACGAAATTGATCAAGTCATATCATCGTTACGAATTTCTTTTGAAAATTCATAAACGAAGATATCTATAGCACAATCATAGAAATTTGTTTGTTTATACATTATGTTTATATATTATGTTGATAGGTCGTTTTCGTCGAGTCATGCTTATATAGTTTAAATTTTATTATGAAAAAAAATAACTTCCATTAAAGGAAAAATGATTATTTCTGGCAGTACAATCTACGACAAAGTTAAAGTCATAAAATTATTAGAATCTTGTAATCCATAAAAGTGTTTTATTTAGGTTAT
>NW_020224193.1:0-2523 GCF_003070985.1 Temnothorax curvispinosus
AGCTACCTGGTGAAATAGCTTCAACTAAACGTATAGGTGAATGTGACGAAATAATTTGGTTAATGTTAACAAATAATTGTAATAAAACCTGATATATTTGGTAATTATTGGCAAAGATTGGTAATTATTACCAAGTAATAATAAATGTAACCAAACAGTTTGGTAACTATAAACTGATAGTTCATTAATAATTATCAAACAGTTTAGAAAATATTATCAAACTACTCTGATAATTATAACAAAATGAGTTGCTAAATGTAAACAAATTTTTTGTTAATAGTTATTAAATTTTGTATATTATATATCCGAGCATTCGTACCTACATACTTGTTCATCACTCGCGAAAATGCATCGTAAAACTACAGTTTTTGCGAAAGTACATTGTAAAGTTCTAAGAAATTAGTGTATTAGAAAATCTTCTCTTAATTTGGGGACTTAAACATCTCATTGAGGTATTAAAAGGTTAACCTATAACACATCAATGAGATGTTTAAGTCAAATTAAGAGAGAATTTTCTAATTCACTCATTTTTTAGAACGTTACAATGTACTTTCGCGAAAACTGTAGAGTTTTACGATGCACTTTCGCGAGTGATAAACGAGTATGTACAGGCACGAATGCTTGGCTCGACGAACATGTATGAACTGGTCCAGGCTCATGAGACAAATGCAGCACGATCGGAACAATAAACTGACAGCTTTCGTAAAGAATAATCTGAATTAGCAATACTTACTAAATTTATAGTAATATTTATTAAATAACCAAATTGCTTACTAAATAATTGAGTAACTGTCAACAAACCAATCAGATAAGACTTTTTAAGACAATTTAGTACTAATTATCAAACTGTTTGTTTCACGCAGAAAAGTGTTTGGTTGTGGAAACCAAAAATTTGGTTAAAACAACAAATTTTTGGTTGTATATGGCCCAATGAAACACGCTGGTTGTAACAGCTAAAATAATTGGTTGACGAATTTTTGGTTAAGGCTAACACACTTTTGGTTGTATTGAAGAATAACCAATTAATTTAGTTGTCATTACTAAACTCAAACTAGTGTGGAGTACCATAATTTATGGATGTTACAATCATAATGAACATTCACCCAACAAAAAAAAATTATTTATTTCGAAATTTTATTACTATTTTTTAACTAAATTTGTTTCTTAAGATGCAGTCTATGATTATAAATATTTTCTCGTATTTAAAAACACATATAAAAACACACTTACCTTGGTGGGATTCGAACTCGGGACCTCTGGTTAAGTTGGAAGGACCCATTATTTTATTTAAACGACTGAAAACTATAAAATTTACTTACTACGTTCCCAAATGAACAAATTAGGTCAGTTGACTCTTTCTGCTTGTTCCTTTAAACGTGATTATTCCTCGAAAATATACCGACGTCGTATGTGGAGCAGGAACTCAACAGTATAGAATAAAAGAACGTTATCGAGATCAATATATATTTACTAATTACTTTGCAGACATCGTTAGTACAATATGAATATTTCGCTTTACAAGTTCTTTCGCCGACATCCAATACTATTACAATCTTCGCGACTTATTCACGCGACGTTTTGATCAAGAGTGACTAGTCCCGCTTTTCGCCGGCAACCCCTTGCGGTCCGGGAGAGCAAGGGGGGGTTGCCACAGGCGAGGCCGACGTTCATTGGCCGCGTCGCATTTAACGCAAGAATTTAGACTGCGAGACGTTGGGCGCAGAAAATCCTGTTACATGTTATTTATCACTAAGCTATTTGATAATAAGTACTACATAATTTAGTTGGCTCAACTAAACGCAAAATTGGCTCTTTCAAAATGTTTATAATTATTACAAAATGTTTTGTTATTAATATCATATTCGGTAATAATAATCAAATATTTTAAAAAGAACTGTTACTAAGTGTATCTCACAAAATTACTAAGAATTTTTTTTTTAGTGTGGGTTAGTTTAGGACATTTGTGTTAATTTATGACAATTTTTGTCAACGTCACTGCAATTTTACTGTAATTGTTATCAATTTTTATCAATTTTACTTTATTTAGTCAGTCCTTTGATCTCAACCTTATTCACCAGACAGCAGATTGTCTATATTTCCTCGGTTGGGTTGGGTCGTTAGTTTAGAAGACATAAGATTTTAATAAATGTTTCACAATTTAACTTGAAATTTTTGTCAATTTTAATGGAGGAGGGTCCCTAAGGCCTGTTTTCGGCACCCCTTCAAAATTGGGCCAAAATGGCTGGAATCACTTCCTTATACCCTTGGAAGTAATATTTAGTCAATTCCAGCCTAAACGGAAGTATTTAGAGTGTATACTTCAAGTATACATGGTGCATCAGCGCGCCCGTATCAAGCATTTTTTGGAAAACTAAGCGTTATTGAGAAAAATGTTTCAGATAAAAATTGTATGGTTTCAAGAGGGACATAAGATGGTGTCATTGGTTTGACCTTGGATAGTCATTTCATCAGACTTACCTTAACCAAGCACCCCAAAAGGTGAGAGGCAAGGGGACTCACCTT
>NW_020224193.1:2533-2909 GCF_003070985.1 Temnothorax curvispinosus
ACCTTAACCAAGCACCCCAAAAGGTGAGAGGCAAGGGGACTCACCTTAACCAAGCACCCCAAAAGGTGAGAGGCAAGGGGACTCACCTTAATCAAGCACCCCAAAAGGTGAGAGGCAAGGGGACTCACCTTAACAAGCACCCCAAAAGGTGAGAGGCAAGGGGACTCACCTTAATCAAGCACCCCAAAAGGTGAGAGGCAAGGGGACTCACCTTAATCAAGCACCCCAAAAGGTGAGAGGCAAGGGGACTCACCTTAACAAGCACCCCAAAAGGTGAGAGGCAAGGCGACTCACCTTAATCAAGCACCCCAAAAGGTGAGAGGCAAGGAGACTCACTTTTTTAATCTAGCACCCCAAAAAGTGACAGGCAAGGGGA
>NW_020224194.1:0-12825 GCF_003070985.1 Temnothorax curvispinosus
AAAATACGCATTGCATTTTTAATCTTTAGAAATTAATATGATTTAATCATATGTATTACTTATTTATTTATATTTTGTAATTATTTAACAGTCATTTTTGTAATCAACTATTTTAAGTACTATTTTGTATTGTAATCAACTATTTTAACACATATTGAGTATCAATGATAAATAATACAAATAAAACGTAAAGCAAAGTTATATCATATAATATATGTAACAGTTTTAAATTCTATTGCGATTAGAAAGAAAAATATTTTAATCAAGGTTTTAGAAACTTTTTCTAAAACTTTTTAGAAGTAATGCACTTTGTGAGCTCATATCGATAAGTAGACACAATAATTTTCAAAGTCTTTCAAAAAGAACACGAAAGAAAATAGCATATTACAAAATAAGACAATGGGTCTGTTTTTTATTGTTGAACTGGCTACACTAGTTCAGAGTTCTTTTTCTTTCCTATGTGTCGTAAAAAAGATGAACTCTGAACTAGTGCAGCCAGTTCAACAATAGAAAACAGACCCAATGTCTATCTGAGCACGTGATTCAATTTTATAAATTCTCGAGTTTTTTATATTTTCCATTTACAAAAATCGTTAAGAATCGGTTAGAGAACATTTAAAGTGTTATTAACCCTAGAATCCATGTATCATTTTTTTGACCTTCTAATCCATGACTGGGGGCAATATCGACCCCACGCTTTATTTGATAGTAAAACCGGTCCTACAGAAATAAAGGGCCTTTAAACCTACATGAATTTCTTCGTTTTTTAATAACGAAGAGAATGATATACGGTAAATTTAATTTTACTCAAGTTTAGTTAGTGAAAAAAGCCATTTAAAGACCGAAAAATGCAGAAAATCAGCAAAAACCTCTTTTTTTAAAGTTTGCCTGGGGTCGAAATCGACCCCTCTCATGGATTCTAGGGTTAATATACGAAATAATTATTGAATTTTGTATAATCAAAAAGTAAATTGATATGCCTAAATCTGGAATGTGTACAAGACACTAAACCTATCGTTAATTATAGACAAACTCTGGCATTTAGAAAAGTTAATGAAATATATTTCAATCATATTTAGTAATTAAAATCTGTAAATAAAATGTCAAAAAGAAGAAATCCCCCAAAAAACAAATAGAAATTTATAAAAGCCGAAATATTTAGAAAAAATTGCTACAGATTTTGAAATAACAAAAGAAGGAATAATGAAGAAAATCATGTGCACATCACGTTTTTGAAGCGGAGCGTATCTTTAGAAGGATCAATTAAGCAAGGAAATATTTGTCTCGGTAAATCTTTAAAACAAAATCGATTTAATATTGATAAGACGTTATTTATTTTTTTCAACGTTAATTATCTGATCCGCATACCGATCCAATTCAATTGCCGTGTTGAGATTTATCATTTTTTCGCATGTGCTTCGCGGTGTAAATCAATTTTCTCTGTCCTCACCGAGATTATTCGATATGCTAATCAGCGGATGTTATTGACAAAGATTTTTTGTTAAGATCAAGAATTAAAAGATTGACAGAGGAATCACGCGCGACAGAGATGTTAATGGATATTATATCGCGCAGAAGAATTGTACACACAAAACGCTAGAAATACGAAAATGCAAATTAATACAGCGTAACAATTCGATAAATCATATAATTTAAATATAAAACGATTGGCCGGCTCGTATTACGCACATTCCAATATCCCTTGAAAGAGTTTAATATTTTAAAGATATTATTATTCTCTATTATTATATTAATTACATCGAGTTGATATCGGGTTAATGATATAATTAAGCTATCAAGTAAATAGAGTTTTTATGCAATTTACGCTTTGATTGTAACCTCATTTTGGACAATCAATTATTTATATATCAATTGCGTTATCCGCATTATCAATCATTCTTATAAAACAATGATAAGCGTTAATCTATACATACCATTTGATTTTTAAACATTGCCTTGAAATTCCATATACAGATTAAACGGCCGTTTAAACGATAATATGATATTGTGGAAGGGTAGATGTGCATCAAAAAGTAATCATCTTAATCTTCGTGTCACGTGTAACAAAAAACAAAAATGAAATTCAAGCGAGCAAGAAAAATGTAATATCTTTGTTCTTTTCTTAGCGTACACTCAATCTAATCTAGTAAACATTAGTTGACAAAGCTTATTGACAGTTATTGATATAAAGAAGAAATAAGAAAAATATATATAGAAACGGATATTTGATTATATTTTTAAAATATCAGTAAATTAAACAGTAGCAACAGATATTAAAGATAATAATAATCTCTTTATTTGTCTACGTTGCTTTTTTATGTTAGAACATTAGGAAAACTGTTCACATTTGTGCAGTGCGGCTATATCGACACTTATCTATGACGTTACGAAATACATTTTGCATAAATCTCAAATGGGCATTGTTGACAAGTAGCAATGTCAAGCATTTCACGAGGAATTATGATAATGGACAATATCGGGCGACTTGATTGATCGATGTTTCGTTCTGTTTCGTTCTGTCTGAGACCTCGGCTATATATAGAAAGATGAAGAACGACGTGCGCGAGAAACGACTTACATGAGCGACTAGGAAAATACGACCCCCTAAACGCGCGTGTTTTCCCACCGAGACATTTAATTCCCCCCCGTGCTCGCGGGTTTTTATTCGTAATTGAGTCCTACGGCGCGGTCCCCGCGTTTACGTAAATTTTAAAATATTCCAATTAGTATAATGAAATTAGCGCGCTTATGAAAATTTCGCGGCATTAGCCCTGGGAACGCGGGGGGAAAAAGGCGACGTTAACGTGTCTATGAAAATTTTCATTTGCACATCGACGTGAGAGACTGTTAAGCGAGCGCGGAAGGATTAAGAGACGGAAACCTGTTGTGGCGTGTGTTCTTTTTAAAAGCCGCGGCGGCGAGAGTTCTCGCCCTCGGCGGTTACATTTCTCAGACAGAATCAAACAGGTTCGCTTCTCTCCGCATATACACCGCGCCGCTGGGATAAAACCAGTTTTAACGACCCGCTTGAAATTTTTATTGTACACAGAGCGCGCTCAGCGGAATGCATCCGATACAAATACTTTCCGATTTGCAGCGGCTATCGCCTTTGTTCCGATACGTTTACAGGTGTTGAATATTAAAATGAGATGGGTTTATCGGAAAAATCGGGATACGATCGGCTTACCATTTTCCCCCCGCGAGCCTCCTCGTTCACTTTCGCCTAGCGTGTTATTTGCAAACTGCTCTAACGTAATTAGCGGCAAATTAGCGATTAATGAATGTCGTTATAATTTTTGTACATTTCGACGTGTGTTTGATTCGCTTAGAGATTTCTGTCAAAAAATTAGAAAAAAGAATAGAACGGGAAAGGAAGATTGATTGGTCACTTTTTTTATTTTGAAATTTTCTCGGAAATTGATTTTTTTTCCATACACGAAAAAGAATAAAAAAGACTTTTTGTACATTTTTTTTTTTTTTTCAGCAAGGCGTAGGTTACTATGCTAGAAACCGTGCAAAATTATGCTTAGATGACCGAAGACTCGACGTCCACGGTGCGGGCGCTTGCGTGAAGCTCGAAAATGAGGGGGACGACGAGGGGGAAGCAAAGTGGGTGGTGGTCTGGGGGTGACGGGGGGAGGAACGGGGAGTTGGAGCTGTGAAAGCGAGGGCGCCTGCAGTGACTAGCCTCCATCGATTTACCATGCGGCGCCATCTTGCCACCCTACGCCACGGGGGTTGACCACCCCTCTGCCACCCTCCCCCCTCGCCCCCCGCCGCCGCCGCCCGTCGGGGTCACCCCCCTCGAGGCAGAGGCAGACATTTTGAAAAATGATTCCGAAAGTCATCGTGGCCCGCACTGGCGTTTTTTAGCGGGCTCGACCCGGGGCCGCCCGGTCCGCCCGCTTTACGTCCCTCTCTCTTTTTCGCGCTTGGTCTTTCGCACTCGAAGAGCAAGGGAAGAAAAAGCGGACGCGCGACAAAAAGAGGGAAAACTATCGCGGCAAAAGACGTGGAAATAAATGAGCGCGTAGCGCGTTCTCGCCGGAGTCTGCGTGTTCTGGTTATTAAGCCCTAAGTGATGAGATTTTCGCTACGCCGGGCACCAGCCATAACAAAACGCCCCAACTTTTTCATCACATCGAGTCGCAACGATCGTGTTTTTTTTCTCCCCCAAACAACAGCAGATTAATCATCGCCGCGTTTATCTGAAATCATCGTATCTCTAATGTTCATTTCCACCAATGCAGATTAACTTTAATTTTGGTTTAACTTACTTTTTATCTTTTTCTAGTTCTAAGAATTAAAAAAAGATAAAAGGTAAGTTGAACCAAGATTAAAATTAATCTGCATTGGTAGAAATGGACATAAGAATTTCAATCGATGTGACAGAAATATTCCTTTCTTTTTCAACACAAATACGTATAATATAATCATGATCCGTACATATAAATAATTAAAATAGTTTCACTATTTGACTTTTTGTCGAAATATCGACGACTAGGGAAAAGGCTACTTTAATCTCTAAAGAACGATATCGTCGTTGCGCCGAGAATTTATGATTGCCGCTGTATATAATGCTGTGTCGAGCTATCTGTAATTATGCATACGAGTAGAGATCTATCTATGTTCAAGTACTAAATCTGACTTTCTAGCATTGCTTATTTTTAGAAGCTGGCATTAATTTCCATAACTGCAGCTTCGGTATCATGCAGATTGACTCATTGTCAGAATTTGTGTTTATATAATTCACGTACCGGCACCGTCCGTATGTGTGTGTACGCGTAGACATCGATATTGAATTAAATTACATCCTCCGAGAATATATATAGTTTTCCATTATTTTCCTCGACGGTGATTTACGCATTAGTTTGGATGAAATTACGAAGCGTTTAAGGAGATCCCCGACGATTTACTGAAAGGTACGTGATATTTTAAATGGACGGTTGCAGCCTGTGGCTGGACATTCCGAATCAAAAGAGGCGAAGAACAAAGGTCGACAGGAGAGAAAGATTTCAATCGTGTCTACCAATCGCGGGATAAACAATACGGGGCTTTCGAGAATGCACAGTGCGGTCGATCGGCTCTCGATTAATCAGAAAAAATTCTTGTTTTCGTGAAAAAAAGATCACCATTCGAGACGATGGCGCGGAAACAAGGGATCCCGAAATCTCGTGGGAGACGTGCCACGTGTAGTGGTGGAGTATATAAAACGTAATAAAAATAAACCCTCGATGCGCAAAAAATAATACATCCAATATTTGTTTAGTCACCAAGCTATTATAATAGCGATCTAATAAAAGCAATGACGAATAAGAGTTGGCGCACATTTTCAAATGACATCTCATTTATAATCCGCTTGGATAGAGTACGATCTGCATTGCGACGAGAGTATATATGTCAAAGAGAACTCGTGATACTTTTTTTTGCACGATAATGATAAGAATAAGTCCAGATTAAATAAGGGTGATAGAGAAGAAAGCAGAATACTTCAATAATGGTTCGCGAAAATGATTTTGAAAAAATAGAAGCACGATGCAAATTGATGCGCGGCGACGAGCGAAGAAGATGAAGGAGAGACGGAGAGTGAACGCAAATAAATAATGTAAAATAAGTTTCATCTGGAAACAAATCGATTCGTGCACAGGTTATATCACAAAAACAGGCTTCATGCACGCATCCCCGCAATTGAATTTCGACGAGAATAATGGGCGATCGACAAATTTACAGAGTAGCGGTACATCGCCCTCGTTGCGCAATTATATTTTTACATTGTGCGTTTTACATATGCTTTACACTTAATTAATGAATGGCTACGTGCCACGATAACAAGGGACGCGTGCCCTTTTTTTTCGGCATGCGCGACGTCCCGTGAAAACGAAAGAAAAAAAACTCTGGCGACACTTTGAACTTGATTGAGAAGAACACAGTGGAATACAATTACTTTAATCGTATAACGCGTACGAGTGAAAAGGAAAGAGAAGCATTGCGTTAATTGTCGGCATCGAAATATCGCGAATTAATGTCGAGATCGATTTTGCACGCAAAAAATAAAATGCTCTTGATATAATCGTGGAAGAAAATTTGACAAGACGCGACAAAATGCAAATAAGACTGTCCATAATATTCTTTTCCTATACTGCTAACGAGCTGAATAAAAAGCGATATGAGCATAGGTGATAAATGTTAAAGAAAAACTAAGATCTATCTATTTGCTCCTTCTCCCCTCCCGCCCAAATGAAAGAGGAACGTACTCATACCGGCCGTGCTAAGATGCAAGAAGAAGTGTTGGTTGGACCGGCGCAAAAATAGGTTTCACGCTCGTACCGGTAATTGAATTTCGAGGAGGATAATGGGCGGCCGACAAATACGCGCGGTCGCGTTAGATCGCTTTCGATGTATGGCGCGCGGGCATTCAGCCAGGCCAGGATGGATCCTTGATGGCTAGATTTAAAAAACCGTCCCCGTTTGCCACCCTCCCCCCGTCCCGCGCGACCCGTTCTCCGCGATATAGCCGTCGCCATGTGTTACGAGGGGGAGGGGGGTGGCGGCGCTTCGTAATGGTGGTATCGGCGATGGTAGTGGTGGCGGTCCAGTCGGCGGTCTCTATATAACTGATGGTGCTTCTGAGTGTCAGGGCCAGGCTGTCCACTTCTTTGCGTACACGTGTGTGCGTGCGTGTATGCATGTTCAGGCGATTTGCACGTTGGCCGGTTTCTCCAAGTACAGCTAGCGTACGAATCGTGTGCAGAGTGTCGCAGGTCCCCCCTGGATGCTTTCTTTCGCATTCTCATCCCGATTTAAAGCAAACTTATCGCGATGAAAATATCGCGAGACAAACAGCAACTGGAGCCTTTAAGAATTAAAACAAACAATAATATCTTCGATTTTTATCTAAATCTAAATTAAGTCTCCTTTAACAAAGAATCATAATTTCTAAACAAAGGCCTAGTTTACACCGATCTCTTGATACGCGTATCAAATGGTATATTTAAGCTGATCAGCCAATAATCAAACTAATTTACTAGTTATTTACTATTTAATATCAAGTGATTGGTGTAAACTAGGGCATAGAAAATTATATATAATTCTTATATAGTTGAGTATTGCAAGAGCTAATTAAAATTATCACTGAATCAAATTTCCGCTAAGAAAGATCGGCATTATTCTGGGAAAAGAATAAAAGATTAATCAATAAATGAAAGTATGGATAATTTAAAATACTTCATATAAAGCAAGATAAGAGATATAAATTTACTATATCATATATCTATAGCAAGAGTTACGCTGCTATTTATAACAAGAGATAATATGTTCCAGATTTCAGTAGCCGGTGTTTATCAATAATAGAATGTTTTACCATTAAGGAAAGCTTTCTCGATAAGATTTTATCGTGCTTGAGATAAGTGTCATAAATAAAAGATAAGACGGTTTTAAAAACACATATACATACTACTAAAAATAAAGATTAGCCTCTTGACGTATTAATTTAACTCCTAGCCTACAAAGAAGGAAACTCGATATATGTTCGTTGTGTAAATTCCATACTCAATTAATTGATAGTGTAGAAAAAATTGTCAATTTTCTGTCAAAGTTTTGCTATCTGCTCGCTTAATCAAATTTCGTCTGATCAAACGTTTAGTTTTCTCCGATTGTCTTTTGATAGGTCACTTTCAATGAAGCATTCTTTCTGAAATTCATTTCTCGCGACTTCAAACATGTGTCCTATATCAATCACGAGTTGTTAATTAACATTCAAAGACCGATCAGCTTCCGAGGCAAGAACTTCATCTGCTCGGCAAACGCGTCTGCCTTATCGAAGTTATTTTCACTCGAAGCTCTGCGGCGCTCGTTGTCGCGTGTTTCCACGGGATTACCCCGTTAAGCGGTGCAAGTAGAACTCCGGCTTCATCGATGATATTGAAAAGGAAGGTGGGAAAAACGTAGTCGGCGCGCGCGGTAGAGGGCGAAAATAAAAGAAAACGCAGTCGGTGCGACGAGTCAATTAAGGTCGATCGAGGAATCGTCCTCCGCCTATCGCGCGTACACGTACATAGATGTCCACATACACACGCATACACATTTATATATATACGACGGATCTATTGAACGGCTGGCGAGAGCGAACACGTCGAGCGTGAATTGAACGAGTGCGAAAGAGAGGCCGGAAGCTCGCGCTGGCAAGAGGGAAGGCGCAACGGGGATATCCGAGGTCAAACGTTAATACGCGTATACAGGAACGAGTGAAGGAACGATGCCAGGTCCAATCCTCCTGACAATAATCGGATTGATTAAAAGTCGCCGTCGTTCACCACCGCGCAAACCGCCGCAACCGTTCGTATACGCGAACACGGGCGATCGCGGGCGAGCGCGGGGTGTGCGAGCGATTTATAGGCGCGTTTTATATGTGCTCCATATACGTGTATTCACGGCGGACCGTGTATTGCACGACGTACGTGAAATCGCGTTCGCGTCGCGGGCACGCCCGGCGCTGAAAAGCGCCTCGTCGCCACGTTCGCCGTTAATGAGCTCGTAATTGCGCGCAGCCAGATTGTACTTTCGCAACGTGCGACGCGCGTGAGGTAAAAATCGGCGAGAATCGTCTTCAGTGAAAGAAATGTACAATCGAGAGGGATTTCGACTAACCCTGTGCGACTTGGAAGCGACTGTACGCGTATTAACAATGATAGTGATCATGGGAGCTAATTTAGAGACCTATCTCACTGCTATCTCTTCCTCTGTCGCGCACGGAGAGAAAAGCGTTCGGCAATCTCGTAATTATTCAGCAGGAGACGCGGCTGTATCAAAGCGGCGCTCTAATTCCATTAGGACCGAGTAAGATAACTCATGATTACGGCGGGTTTGAAAGGCGGCTGCGAGAGGACGAAAGAGAGCCCGGGGGCAGGGAGTTCGCCTCGAGTCAAGGCGGCGCGGATCGATATTTTTGACTGCAATTTAGTCTGCATTTAATCAACGTTTAATCACCTCATCAACGGGCCAAGTTAATCCGAGCGAGCTACCTACCGCTGCAGCCGCTTCTATGTATGCCCTAGCACGACGACGCCATGTTTAAACTCATCATTATTCGGCGCACTAATAGAGCCGCACCGAGGAAAATTCTCTCGGGATTCTGACTCGCGTAAAAAGGTGAACGAGCCGCGCTGAATAGCGATCGAAGGCTGAAAGGCTGCATGTCCAAACCGGTGCGCCGGAGAATTGAAAGAACGTTATATTTTATGAAGCTCTATTTGCAGTAAATTGTGAAATAAAATAGTAACTCGAAGTATATGTAAACGTTTCATTTTATTCGGATATTCAGTATCGAATGTTATGCAAATCGCATCCTGAAGATTCCGCAAAATTATTAAAAATACGATGAAAAATCATTATTTACGTTTTTGAATATCAAAATTTGTCATTTATTACAAGTATAATTTACGTAAAATCCGAAAGTCTACGTTGGTATTTTTTTCCCCTTGATTACTGTAAAACGTTTAATACGTTATTACGCTAATATTGCCGGAAGAATCCCAGGTACTAACAATAGTAAAACTGGTAGACCGTCCTTTTAATTGTGTAAAGAAATTAACGCAGTAAAGTCCGCTTCGCATTTAGCCCTTTATGGGCCACAGAGTCGTTTCGAAGGTCTAAATTACCAAGGGCCGGTCCTTCGAGTTCAGGGCCGACCCCCGTCTCAAACCGGGGTTCTCCATTCCCTTCAGTCCCTTAACGCCCAACGCGGCTGCCGACCTCTATAAATTCCCTCAGGATTTTTCTTTTCTCTACTTGCCTTAATTAAAGCCCTCCCTCGCTAGCCGTATTACTACGCCTATGGACCCACCCTTTCCCGTCACGTTCACCCCTAGCTATGACATTTCCACACCGGACAGGTACATGACTCTGACTAAATGTCAGACAGTACGAAGGATGTCGAGCCTTTTAAAATTACGTAACGATTACGTTACACGGAAAGACACTTGCATCGCGTTTTAGTCTGTCACTCATGGAAAGCATAACTTTGTCAAATGCCTTGAAAGAAAGTTTTATTCACATAGCGAGAAATAGAGTATAAACGAAAATCATGTAAATAAAAATCATATGTACGTTTGATATGATCATGACTTTAACAGAAAAGAACTTGGATTTCTTTTAGGAATAACTTATTAATTTCTTATTAATTTTGAACAAACACAATGTTGCAAATTAAAGACTTGCATATTGCTTCCACATCATTTTATTTAGCTTATAAAGTTTCCTAGAGAAGGAAGCCAATTCATTACATGCTAATAATTTAAGAAATTTCTTAGAGAGAAAAATTTATGAGCTAAAAAAAACGGGCACAGTGACGACTGTGCCGCAAACAACACCGTAGAACTACGTCAACTGTCACTATTTCATGTTAAAGTATTCAGCGAAGGAAAGTAGACGTAGGGCTACGTCAACTGTCTTTCGCTGAATAATAGTGACAGTTGACGGAGCCCTACGTCTACATTCCTTCGCTGAATATCTGGGTGCAGAATCTTCGCTGACGGCTGATCATCTAGTCTGGCCGATCCTTCAAGATCGCTCTCCAGGCGCTCATCAGCGCCGCATCGCGAGCGGCCCTCTCGCGAACGGGGACGACGGATTGGTATTTAGGTAGTAGGTATCGTGGGCGCTGAAGAGCGGCTTGTGACCGCCCATGATGGATGTGTGCGAGTTTTTGCACAGGCCCGTTATAAATCGATGGAAACTAGTGCACCTCTTCCCGTAGAATCCTACCTCGCTGTTGATAGACTCGGCGAAGTACTTGAACGCGAGATCATGGGAACACGCGCCGGCGGGATCCACTCGACAGCCAGGCTGCCTTTTGCCGCCGTTGGGATAATAATCGACATCTCCGATGGCTGTCAAGAAACCGAGGCGACCACCGTTAGTATGAATAATCTCCACGTACTTCGCATCGCCGACCGATATCCTGGATCCTGGACCGGCTCGACTAAAGCCGGGTAAAGCTGGATCTAGTCCTGGAACGATAAATTTGCGCCATGTCAATTAATAATTGTAATTAATTAATCAGATCGACATAATCGACTTTTATATTCGATGAAAGAAACGAGCAATGACGACGTTCGATCAATATATGTGAAAAAGAAGATGAAAAGCGAATCGCAAAACTATCTGAACTAACATACGCATCTAATGCGTATCAAACATGAAAGATAAATGCGAACTTCTTAAAAATTTGATAAGTCTCAAAGAGAGGAGTGCCGCGACTGCGAAAAGTAATGACGGATTAATATTAAAAATGTACTATCTTTTCTCTACATGAAGAAAAGGGAGAAATAAAATTCTCTTAATCGGTTATATAATCTTCAATCTCTGTGAGATTTAATGACGCTTGATAAAAAGAAAGGCTTCTTATCTGTTCAAAAATTTAAGACTAATCAGAATATTAAAAATGTAAGATATATTTTTCGTAGCGTCAAATGTCTTTGTCGAATATAAATGCTATTAGGTGTAAAATATTGAAAACTTACCCACGACATAACTGATATCGCTGTCAGCGTTGCGAGCAGCGATTCCAACTATATGGGCACCAAGAGAGTGGCCGACCAGTACGGTGTGCGACAAATCCATTCCATGCTTCACGAGAAAATTGATCATAGTGGCGACGAATTGACCGATCAGCGGGACACGCTTGCTGGCCCAAACATAGGGCCTCCTACTTATTGACCTCCAGTCGATGACGATCACGTTGTAATCTTTATGCCCAAGATAAGCTGCATAAAAAACAACAGACATTAGCATAATAAGATATTCCAACAGAAGAAATGAAATCGTCTTCTGATTTAATCATGAATTGTATTCTTTTATATAAAATAAAGTAGTGTTCTATATTTCGAATTTCTATTAATAATTATCTTAAATTGCAAAACGTTATAGAATATTTCCACGCTACATGATAAATGTTTACATACCGTCGCGAACTAAAGTGCATGCTGCGCTTTTGCGAGAATTCGTCCATCCGTGAGTTATAAAACGCGTTGGTTTCGCAGGATCGAAGTTGCTGTTCTTTAGAGCAGCCTCGTCATTGACGTAGAGTTGCTTCGGATCGTTAACATTGTCTTTATTATACAGATAGAATAAGACACGGCTTGCGATATCGCCGTCGTCTCCATCTTCGTCGTTCCCGGCGTCGTCCAATGTTAGCTTCACCAAGTTCTCGTTGTCGTCGTATACGTACATTACTTTATCTTGAAATAATTCGTAATCCAGTGAAGTAAAAATATCGTCAGGAACCACCTGCTCTTTCACTGGAAGCCCTGCACAATCAGGATACAAGAAACTCGTACATCGCATAATACAAAATGAAAAAAAAAATATATATATAGGAAGAATATATGTTAAATAAAACAATAATATTAACGATTGTTTTTCTATTTGAATCTTAAAAAGTTAATGTGCGAGTCTAGAATTGTCAACAAATTCATCTTTTTTTACAGATAAACATGCAAATATTATTTTTACCAGCAACGGTGCAGGCAAGCAAGGCACCAATTAGAACGCGTATCTCCATGCTTAATTGTTGTTAACACTGCAGAACATTCAACTGCTTTTAAAGCGCCTGACTTTTGTCGGTATACTTATATACCATTTTAACGATAAGATAAATTTCTTTTGCAGTTATACTGTAACTATAATCAATTATTTGATAATATCTGAGATGTCCTGTTCAGATTACAATAATCGATATTTACGCAAATTTATCGAAATCTTGAATTTCATACATTTTGTTAAAATACGCATTGCATTTTTAATCTTTAGAAATTAATATGATTTAAT
>NW_020224195.1:0-2087 GCF_003070985.1 Temnothorax curvispinosus
GCAATGGGATCATCAACACGAGCGGAAGCATGCAGCAGCCGTGGGTCGCATTCTCTGAGCGGCCTGAGTACATCAATAAGCAGCCCGCTTGCACTAGGAGGACCATGTGGATCATACGATCACCTTGCTGAACCTGCAAACCGACATCATATAATAGGTGAGCGCCCTATGCTTCCCATACCGCAGGGCTCGCCACCCCCTCCCACACAACCACCACTATCAATACCGATTTATTACCGCGATTATTCAGATCCACTTGTACGACCGGCCTATGACTTTATATGTCACTCCGCGTGGTATGCGCAAGTCGCGGCCGAACTCGCGCTGTGTGCGGATTGTGCAACAAGCGAACACACATTCTGCATT
Source organism: Temnothorax curvispinosus (assembly GCF_003070985.1). Lineage (NCBI taxonomy): Eukaryota > Metazoa > Arthropoda > Insecta > Hymenoptera > Formicidae > Temnothorax > Temnothorax curvispinosus. The sequence continues at coordinate 367 of NW_020224195.1, forward strand.
TATAACAGACCAAACGCCGTATGGCGACAGCTACACCTTCTTTCGCGAACTTTCGTCCATACAACTCTCCATTGTGGGCGATGTTACAAGTTATTAATAAAAACTAAACGCGCCATTGATTGTCATGAGTGCCGCACCACTATAATAGATTTACACGGACGTACCGAACACTTGACTTATCAAGTTCTATGTGAGGCGGTTATTCCTCGAGGAACACGTTAAGCAATATACGATACAACACATTTGCTAAAAGATATAATGCTATTATATCTTATATATACAAATAACCTACATATTATACTTTTAAATATGCTTATCTAATATTTTGTATTATACACATATATTCAGCTTTATACATTACCAATTGATTTTCTTACAGTGTACTGTTTAGAGGAAACTGTCTTATTATTAAGCACCTTTATATTAGTGTTAGCACTACTCCGAATAATAAAATAAATATTAGCGAGCGACCTTACTATAATACTAACCTAATACTAACATTTATTATATGTACATGGTGAAGGGATCGAAATAAAATATTAATTTTATACAATTAACATATGATTATACTTAATGAGCACGGTGGAGGACCTTAATTTCCTTAGAATAAGTACTTTGAAAATTAAATCGTAGCAATCAGTAGAATGTAATCTTAATTCTATATTACTAATTTTAACTTTAATATACATGCATAGAAAAGGGGAAAGAGTACGCTGACACACGCATATAATAGAAAATAGAAAAACACATATATTTAGTCAACCTTAAAATGCAAATAACTTAAATGCTTTACTAATTGTAAGATTACTATTATAACGTATTCATATTCACACTCGTAAAACAAGCCCATCCAGGATAATTTCGTACCTATTCCTTGCCTGAAATAAAATGAAAGAAAATACATTAATATTCTCATTCATATATATATATATATATGAATGAGAATATTAATGTATTTTCTTTCATTTTATTTCAGGCAAGGAATAGGTACGAAATTATCCTGGATGGGATTGTTTTACGAGTGTGAATATGAATACGTTATGATAGTAATCTTACAATTAGTAAAGCATTTAAGTTAATTGTATTTTAAGGTTGATTAAATATATGTGTTTTTCTATTTTCTATTATATGCGTGTGTCAGCGTACTCTTTCCCCTTTTCTATGCATGTGTGTAAATTAAAGTTAAAATTATTAACATAAAATTAAGAGTACATTCTACTGATTGCTACAATTTAATTTTTCAAAGTACTTATTCTAAGGAAATTAGGGTCCTCCACCGTGCTCATTAAGTATCATATGTTAATTATATAAAATTTATTATTTTATTTCAATCCCTTCACCATGTACATATAATAAGTATTAGTATGGTTAATATTTCTGAGAGGTTAGTATTATAATAAGGTCGCTCGCTAATGTTTATTACAATCGCAAAATAGAGGTTACTCCTTTATTATTCGGAGTAGTCCTAGCACTAATACAAATGTGCTTAATAATAGGACGGTTCCCTCTAAACAGTACACTGTAAGAAAATCGATTGGTAATTTATAAAGCTGAATATATGTATATAACGCAAAATATTCGATAAGCATATTTAAAAGTATAATATGTAGGTTATTTGTATATATAAGATATAATAGCATTATAGCTTTTAGCAAACGTATTTTATAAGTACGTATCGTGTATTGCTTAACGTGTTCCACGAGGAATAACCGCCTCGCATA
>NW_020224196.1:0-4830 GCF_003070985.1 Temnothorax curvispinosus
ATTCCATTACCGTGTTATTAAGAACAATGACAACCGTGGAGATAAATAAGTGCAATACGTCATTGTAAGTGAAAGTAAACACACAGTGTTGCCCGCGGCACTGTTCGAAAATAGAAGAAAATAACCCGATAATAGTCGCTGTGAGCGTGTAGCCACTTGTACTACTCCTTTGATCGCTCGTTAACCGGGAATTACTCTAATTACGAGACCAGGAAAAAAAAGAGATACATAATGCATGCAGCTAGAGGTAACTAACGACCGACGCAAACGATTTAAAAAGCGAAAAAACTAAGCGGGAGAAAAGAGAAGAAGTAGAAATAGCTGTAAAACAAATATAAATTCTAAAATAATTTACAACAAAATTTGGATTGATATTTGTAATTTATCAAAGATCTCTGTGACCAAATTTCATAAGTGAAATCACTGAAAAAAATATTTAAATTTAAAAAAAATATTTATTAGGCTCCTAACAGCTTAACTTAATATAAAATATACATATTTATTAAGAATTAGATATTTTTACTTAATTTAAATAAAAATATCTGATTTTAAATAAACATGTGTATAAATAAGCTGTTAGGAGCCAAATGAATATTTTGTTTTATCTAAATATTTTTTTTTAGTGTGGAGAAAGTGAAATGCCATATCTCTTTTCTGTATTAAAATTAATTACATCTCTGTTTGAAAGCTATTCTAAAATAATATTGAATCATTATTGACAATTATGTAATAAATTTCCTTTAATCGTCTTTCTCTAGGTGTATAATTTAGATTTTCATTCTTATGTCGGTAAGGTGAATACAGTGGATAGAAATCAATGGATAAGAGAGGCGGACAATGCGAGGATAATAATTTGCTTACGCCGCAAGGCACATACATTTCCGCCTTTTCTGCAGTCGTCAAGCGATAGAAGCCGCGGCTTTCACGCATTTAACGTCGAAACGATCGCGATCAAACAACGATTGGCTTGTCTTGGGAAACGTGCGATCATTTGTTAACCCTATGGATGAGAGAGAATGATCGTATGCAAAGGTGCGATAGACAGATAGAGAAATCGAGCCTAGTGGCGTTTGATGAAATAAATGAAACCTAGAATAATCATCGGAAATAACATTTTGTTTAAGTATCATTTAATTATTAAATCTAGGTATTTATACATTATAAAAAACAGATTTCAATTAAAAACTTCAATGGAATTTTAGGTTACAATTTTTTTTGCTAGTTAGTAAAATATTTAAATTAATTACTGAATACGACTAATTAAATTTCTCTTAGGAATAGTCTAATCAAATAAATAAAATAATCTTATTACACGAAACGAATATTTTGCTGTTATATGATTATGTGTATTTTTCAAATTAATTAATAAGAAAGTGACCTAAACTGACCTCGGATCTCGGTATCTCGAATTCTAAAATCTACAAAGACGTGGTTGTTCAAAAGAGAGTCAGCGTATCGCTCGATTTGCTCGAATCTTCACTAACGAGCCACGCGCGTTTGTTGTACGCGCGAACACGCTAGTGGAATCGACGACGATGATAGCGACGGTTTTTACTACGGCAGATCGACGATTAAGACTCACCGCTCGTGTTCAATTTGTTGGATTTTAGGTCGTCGCGGCCGCATACGGCACGAGCGATTCCGCATGCAGGAATGCGCACGGCACGGTCCGTTTCCGATCATTGCTAGCGACTAAGTAGCTAGCCGGCGTGATTTACCTCGCGCCGAGTATGAGAAACGAAAGCTTGTAACAACGATACTCGCGCGGTTCTCCGTGTCGTCTTGGCGATACGTGTACGATTGTCAGAATATACCACGGTCGGAGAAGCGATTGTATCGTTTCCATTCATTCGGCCACGCATTCTAGAATTACCGCTATCGACATTAGCCGACAATAAGATGAATGCCATTTGTTTTAACATATCTATTCGAAGAAAAATGTTTTAGCTGTTTCAAATTATTACTGCTACTGTATATTTGATACAAAAGTAAATTTTGCTATGGTTATTGCTATGATAACAATTGTTTGATGTTACAGAGAAATCTATTTTGCTGACAAGACAGAAAAGTTTTGCTGAATAAATATATTTATAGAAACATCTACATTTCTTGTTACAGCAAACAATCTATCTTGTAGCAAATATATTATGTTATTACAATAAATTTGTTACTGATAGAAGGTCAGTATAAGAATAAACAAAAATTTATCATCATATGTATCAAAAAGAATATGTGATTATTAATTATTTAAATTTTATATTATTTATACAATAGAATTTCTTACAAGTTAAAAGATTTTGAAAAAAAACTTTAAATGTAAAAAAGTAAATAAGATTTTATTTTTCATCCACATTGTACGTTGCAATATATTGCTCATTTGCTACAACAATAACATAACTCAAAAATTGTCATTTTTGAACTGTTTGCAAAAGAAGGATGAAAATTCAATACACTGAATGAAGAGCTAATATATAGCTAGATATTTTTGTTTCTCTACAATCGCAGTTATTGCATCAAAATCGTATTTAATTAAAAATATAATATTAATGATTTTAATGATTCAAAACATTCAAACTTATGTTTTGGAAAATTTTGTTTTCCGAGTTATGTCATTGTTGTAGCAAATGAGCAATATATGCTCTTATGACACGCGGAACAATTCATCTTCTACAAAATGTCTCAGAAAAGTTGTAGGAAGTTCGTTAAAGAAGTTGTTCGTCAAGATTATTCGCTCTTCAAGTTCTCCGAGTCGGCCGAGCGAACTCGGCCAAGTTTCCGCGTGGCGGGGCGTGATGAAGCGATTTAAGGAGAATCGCCATAAGGAGACAGGGTACTTTACTTGACCGAGTAACTCGTAGAGTCTAGCACGAGAGTAGCACGAAGAAGGGAGAAACAACAGGCGCATTAGTGACGGCTGTTAGTGCCGGCACCATCGAGAACGGGCGCAAGAAACCTCATAAACTCGCGCAAAACTGCCGCGCCGAGGGATTACGAGCTTATCTCGTCTATCCCGAGCGTCGATCTCTATATTGGCATTTTCTCCGGTTAACCGATATGGAGATATCAGGGCGTGTTGCAACTAACCGAATCCACCGTTAATGATTATGAGTGGTCTCCCGCGAGACTGGAAAGCAACGCCGTAAATTACCGCCGCGTTACTTAAATTCCCAGCTTATAGAGTGATTGCGAGTGCAACGGGTGCAACCATGTATGCGAGCGTTCGGTTTCTACCTGTTCCCGGGAACGGGATAATGAGCAGTCGGAATAACGTTGATTCTAGCCGCGAGATCGAGATCGGTGTATCGCGCGAGTAATTCGGCGGTGCCGGTAGATATTTCGCGTCTAGGCAATCAAGCAACGAACGAGTAATTGAGATTTCTGAGGAGATTACCGTTCATTGAACGGTTTATTCTATAGTTTACTTTAGACGTCTATTTTACAAGTTTCGATGCATATTTATAATTGAAAATTAATGTTTTAAATATTTTCTAAGTTTGTAGCAATATCCTAAGTTAATTTAAAATGCCGCACATATATATTCTTCAGTATAAATACAGCGAATTTTGAGACACACCTTCGCGCAAGGCTCATTTTGGTGTTTTAATAAATCATCGCGGGTCGAGAGAGAAAGCGAGAGACGGTTCGAATTCATCGCGCGCTTCTTTTCGCGATATCGTAAATGATCGGCATCACACAAACGAACGAGTGCGAAGAGCGACGCGAAGAGAGAGGATATAGGAAACGGGGAGGGTTTGCATCACGGTGCAAAAAGAATGGTCCCGCGACGGCTGATGATAACATCAGTCTCTCCTGTCTCTCTGCGTCGTAAGGTCTCCCGAGGAAAGGAGGATTCGGATTCTCTTCTCCTCTCCACCATCCCCCCCCCCACCCGTCCCTCGTGTCGCTCTTCATGTAATTTGTATCGAAACATTGCGGCGCGGAGAAGCTGTCGGCTCTGGCCAAAGACCGATTGCGGATTCGACGTAGGCAGGAACGCCGTGGATGCTGAAGAAACTGTGTCTGGGGAGCCCCGCGGGCGGGGCGAGGAGGCAGAAGGAAATTCTCGGCATTCGGAGGAATCCGGAGAAAGACAGAAGGAGGAGTGTGACCAACGCTCCTTTTGTCCTACCGCAGAGTTTCGGGCCTGTTCGCTGCTAAACGGATGATGCTCTTCAAAATTCTTACGTCATTAAAGCTGAATCGTCGAAATACGAGGATTTCGAAACGACATTTAGGTAAAGTTGCAGAAGTACTGCCTCACCTCAAAATCGAATGAAAAAATACGTTATCGACGTATTTTTGGCTGCTGATTACGAATATCATAATATAATTTGGCGGTCGGACATATTGGAGCCGCCATTTTGAAAAAAATGTCGAAAAACGCGACTTTTTCTATATTTTTGCTTCTATAGTCAAAAATATGCATCGGATAAAAAAATATTTTAAATAAAAAAGATAAAGTATTAAATTTTCTATAAAAAAGTTGTATAAATTTTTTTCCTAATCTCAAAAGGAAGCTCATAAATGAACGATTAATGTGACCATAATGCGTTTACGTTCGTATGCAAAGTACGTATGCTTATGAGACTCGCTGTACTTTCCACACACAAAATGCTTGTTAATAGTTGTCCATGCGTGCGTGTGTTTACCGAGTCCAAACCCTTTCTGGAATGTGTGTATGTCCTGCTCTCGGCATCACCCAGAATCAACGACGTGGACGTAGCCGGATACTGATCCCTTCGGGGTGTTGGTTTAATAGGTTAGTGACGCGCGCTTTAAAAGTATTCAAGTATTTAAAGCGCGTCAACTAACCTATGTAGGTTAGTGACG
>NW_020224197.1:0-1516 GCF_003070985.1 Temnothorax curvispinosus
CGAAACACCCGTGTACCGACGTGCGAATAGAGTATCCGAAACAAAACGAAAGACGCTCGACGAACAAATACGTAAGTGGTTAGACGAGGGGATTATTCAACAGTCCACTTCGGAATACGCGAGTCCAGCGGTGTTGGTAAAAAAAAAATGGTACTACGCGAGTATGCATTGACTATAGGAAGTTGAACGAAAAGATAGTTAAGACGCGATACCCATTGCCTATTATGGAAGATCAGATCGACCGTTTACGAGGGGCTAAAATATTTAGCACAATAGACTTGAAAAACGGATTTTTTCATGTTCGAGTTGCAGAGGATAGCCGTAAATATACCGCGTTTATAGTTCATAACGGACATTACGAGTTTTTACGAATGCCTTTCGGGTTGAGTACATCACCTGCATATTTTCAGAGGTACATAAACGCCGTGTTTGCTAAATTAGTTGCAGAAAAAAAAGTGTCGTTATATATGGACGATTTGATTATACCATCTAGCGATGTTCAAGAGGGATTACAGTATTTAGAAGAGGTGTTACGAACAGCCAGTTCTTACGGGTTAGAGATAAACTGGGGAAAGTGTCAGCTCCTGAAAACGAGAGTCGATTATTTGGAATTTATTATAGAGAATGGAGACGTTACTCCATCAGACGAAAAGACGAGTGCTGTGAAAAATTTTCCTGTGCCGACTGATAAAAAAACAGTACAGAGCTTTCTAGGACTGACCGGGTATTTCAAAAAATTCGTGCCGAATTATGCGTCTATCGCATACTCATTAACTAACTTATTAAAAGATGGAATTGTATTTCGTTTTGGCGACAGTGAAAAGCGATCGTTTGATCAATTAAAGGAAGCACTTAGCCGAAAACCGATTTTGCGGATTTATTGTCCCAGTGCGGAAACCGAGTTACATACCGATGCGTCTTCGCGAGGTTACGGAGCGATGTTATTGCAGCTAGATAGTGTAGATCGTCTTTTCCACCCTGTGTACTATGCGAGCGGCAAGACTACGGAAAGCGAAGCTAAGTTTCATAGTTACGAGTTAGAAGTTCTTGCGATTGTTAAGGCGTTGCGTAAGTTTAGAGTGTATTTGATTAACATACCATTTAAGATCGTGACAGATTGCAAGGCGTTCACACAGACCATGAAGAAAGCCGACATCAGCCCGCGGATAGCACGGTGGGCTCTCTTCTTACAAGACTTCCAATACGTGGTGGAGCATCGTCCTGGAAAAAGTATGCGTCACGTTGACGCCCTTAGTCGAAATGCGTTGCCGACAGCGATGATCATCACGGAGTGCGAAGAGGGTATATTAGCTAAGTTGCGGAAAAGTCAAGAAGAAGATGCCGAGGTATCCAGTCTTCGAAAACAGGCGACAAATAACCAAACTGAAGAATACGTCATGAGAAATGGACTCTTGCATAAATGTGTAGATGGAGATGCCTTAATTGTCGTTCCTAAGTTGATGCAGAATAGCGTTATCCGACAGGCGCACGAGCGTGGTCATTTCGGCCCAGACAA
>NW_020224198.1:0-1497 GCF_003070985.1 Temnothorax curvispinosus
TCCCACCACCAAAATCGGTCTGAGTTTCCAGACCTGTGTGTAAGACCGTGGTCGCAACATACGCTGTTCTCTTTCCCAGAAACATCTGAAACTCGCTTATTTCATTTACTTTTTAGATCCACTTAGGGAGAGATATTTGGTTATCAACAGAGGCGTACAACTCTGCGGTTGCAAAGTCGCGATCGCTACAAATCGTAGTGAAGAATCTGGCCCTTGCTGTCTATGGACTGGAGACACTGATGGAGTCAAGTGTTTCAGGACATGTCAGCAACAAATACAAGAATAGGGCACCAAAGAAAAAATTAGACGACCGACGCATGCTGGCAATTCAAGGTACGAATATCGACAAATATGTAATTTCATGTTTTCATTTGAATATTATTTGTATGAAAAATATTAACTTGTATATAACCGCGACCTCTGTACAGACATATACCGATATTGGCTGGTAAACGAAAAGAAACTACCCGCAATTGAGGTAGATATTGAGTGTCGCAACGTACCACATTACATCAGTAAGAAAATCAGCGATCTTAATAGGGACACTGATAAGACTAAGGGAATCGTTGCTATCCGGAAAACTGTAAGAAAAGGTAATTTGCGTGCCAACATTTTTTGAATATAAGATAAAATTGGCATAATTGACTATTCTTGCTTTCAGAAACGATTAATGTTAATGAAAATGATAAAATTAATGTTTTAGAGAAGATTAGATTGAAATTTATTTTTATACGAATATAAAATATATGTATAGTACAGAAATAAAGTGAAATAATAATATATGTGGTATATTGTTAGCTATATTATTACAGTGCGTGATTAATTGATTTATCTTTTTTTCAGAAGCAATCGATGTCAATGTGCAGGCCGTAACCGATGAGGCAGAAATCGAACTGCGCAAAGTCGGTGTAAACGAGGCCGAGGAGGAAGATGTCGAGGTGGACGAAGTCGAGGAGGAAGATGTCGAGGAGGAAGACGTCGAGGAGGAAGATGTCGAGGAGGAAGATGTCGAGGAGGAAGATGTCGAGGAAGAAGATGCTGTAAACGGTAATATGGAACTAATAATCTGAAATCTGAAAATAAGTACGCAGTCATATGCATTGTAACAAAAAATGACAAGCAATATTTATTAGTTTGTAAAGAAAAAGTGAAATTTTTGAAAATCCTGTAATAGCTTCTGAGTTTTCAAAAATCTGTAATAACTTCTGAGTTTTCAAAAATCTGTAATAACTTTTGAGTTTCCAAAAACTTGTGGCTTTTGTTGAAAAAGGGTAAGGGCTTTTGTGTCTCCGCGCTAATTCCGCGCTAGTTGCCATGACACTGTACAGTAGGAACCAGCGGAACAGAATCGAAACGATTCGGAATCGGAACGCGCGACGATGAGCTCGTCTCTTTTCCTCAGCGACCGTAGAAGCGAACGCACGTGTACGGGCGAGCGAGCGAACGAGCGAGCGAGGTAGCTAAAGAGAGTGTGAGAGAGCGGGAGAGAGCGAGATC
>NW_020224199.1:0-1008 GCF_003070985.1 Temnothorax curvispinosus
TACTTTTACGAAATAAGTAATAACTAAAATAAACAATTAAAGGGAAAAAGGCAGTAAGAGCCGGCGCGGTAAATAGGGCGCAAGTGATATATATTTCTTCATCGTCAATACATTAAAAAAATTCGCGAACGTTTCGACCATTTTTTGTGGTCATCTTCAGCGCAATGTGTAAATTCAAACTCTATTGTAACGCGGTCATCAGGCTATTGTATACTCGCACGTCGCACGTTCTTTTTCCATGCGGTCATTCCGGTGTGTGTGCGCTACTCCACAGGCAAGCAATCTTGAATCCCTCCCAAGTTAGAAGGCCAGGAGGACCATGTTGCATTTGGTACTTCATTATGTTACACGATACCTGCGTACATACGGAGCGACACACTGATTTACGGTTCACATCGATATAAAATTGAACACTGTGAGTTACTTACAATGAAATCGTAAACGGTATAGCGCACAAAACGACAGACAACAAACGCAAGTTGTCTTGACAATGCTTCGAGAGACAATGACTGATCTGAACTTGATCGTAAAACGGTATAGCGCACAGATAACGGACGCAAGTTGTCTCGACAATGTTTTAAGAGGTAATGACCGATCTAATATGTTTCGCTTGCCTCGAGGTTAAAAGATCGATGTATAAGAATTCGGTGAAAAACAAATAACGGTAATGCCAGTTAAGAGATCGATGTATAAAAATATCCGTACAAAATTACCTTTTTCAAAAAAAAGGTAAAAAAATGCGCCAAGTACACGCATAGTAGTACATATGTATTATGTTGTTACCTCGAAAAAAACAAAGTGGTAGTATTATACCTCGAAATAACACCCTGTACATATTGTTTATACAATGCGTAATACTGCAAAAAGGCGTGATATCCGTACAAAATTACCTTTTTCAAAAAAAAGGTAAAAAAATGCGCCAAGTACACGCATAGTAGTATATATGTATTATGTTGTTACTTCGAAAAAAAAACAGTGGTAGTATTATACCTTAAAAAAATCTAAGTA
>NW_020224199.1:1108-1824 GCF_003070985.1 Temnothorax curvispinosus
TTTCAAAAAAAAGGTAAAAAAATGCGCCAAGTACACGCATAGTAGTACATATATATTATGTTGTTACCTCGAAAAAAACAAAGTGATAGTATTATACCTTAAAAAAATCTAAGTAACAAGTGGTAGACGAAATCTTTGTATCTTGAAAAATCTCGAAAAAACCTAAACAGTAGTATCTTTACTTCGAAAAAAAAAACAAAGTAGTAGTATTATACCTCGAAAAAACCTAAGTAACAGGTGGTGGACGTAATCTTTGTATCTCCAAAAATCTCGAAAAAACCTAAGCAGTATTATTTTTATTTCCAAAAAATTATTACTCAAGTGATACACATCACAAAATTACGTTACCTTATCAAAAAAAGAGTCGCGCTTCAAGTGATCTATTATTACAATTACAAAAAAGAAATGATATCTTTTTTTAAATTACAGCGCCAATTACAGAGAACATATATTTTTCGAGATACAAAGATTACGTCTACCACTTGTTACTTAGGTTTTTTCGAGGTATAATATTACTACTGCTTTTCTTCGATTAGAATAAAAAATTGAATCATGAAGAATTACACAGAGGTAACAGTACAAAATACAAATATTTTATTAAAATATTTAAACCCAATAAGGGAATACAAGGTATTTAAATACAAAGTTTATATATGTATTTTAAAAGATTTAATCGCATCGCAAAGAATTACAGAGGTAACAGTACAAAAAATAAA
>NW_020224200.1:0-1927 GCF_003070985.1 Temnothorax curvispinosus
TTTTCTAGTTTTAAGTTGCGTCATATTTTTGTTGCGTTAGTGCTACTCTAGTTTTAGCTGCGTACAGTTTATATTAAGCTGTGTTTATACTTAAGTAGCGTGTTCTCTGTATTTTAGTTTAAATTTTGTATTTTTATAGTACTTTGCTATCCTTGCCCTTTAGCTTCGCTTGGGCTTAAATAAACTGTTCAATCAATCTTATTATATTATTAGCAGAATGAACGAGGAATACGCCGAGTATCGATGCTCGGCATGTAAGAAGCCGATAAAAACGGAGGTGATAGCGTGCAAGTCCTGTGCTAAGCTTTTCTACCATCCAGGTTGTGTATCTAAGCACAAAATTTATGATAGAAAACGCGAATTGGTGTCGTGTCCTGGCCCGTTCGAGAAGTTAATTATTAGTGATGGTGATAAAGTAGGTGATATAAATAAAGCAGTGGCAGCAGAAGGAAGAGCAACGGCACCTGCAAAAATGAGTCCGAAAGTAGCAGCCGCGAGTGGAACAGGGGATATTGATAAAAAAATAGATTGGCTTGTAAAAACAGTGAAAGAATTAAAAGATGAGACAGCATGTAAAAAGGAGATCAAGTCAATGGTAAAAGAAATAGTTCGTGGGGAGATGGGAGGCATTAAACAGGAATTAGAAGAATTAAGAAAAATGTGGATGCAAGGGGCATATGGACCATCTGGTGGAGCGTCAAGAAAATATAGCGACGTGATTAAAGACAGGAAGGAGGAAAATATCTTGATTATAAAACCTAAAGTACAACAAGAGAGTGAAATTACGAAGAAAATAATTAAAGATAAAATTGATATAACCAAAATGAAAATAGGAATTACTAAATTAAGAAAAGGAGGTAAAGGAACAGTGATCTTAGGATGTGAAACGGAAGAAGAGAAGGAAAAGCTAAAGGCGACGGTACAAGCGGCAATGGGTGAGGAGGTCAAGGTCTCGGAGCCACAGAAGAGAAAACCTAAGATTAAAATAATTAATGTTGGTGGAGAGGAAATGAAAATGGAGGATAATGAATTGTTAGATATAATCAAGAAGCAGAATAGAATTGGCGAGGAATGCTGTATGCACTTAATGAAGAAAATTTTAAGAGGAAAAAATAAGGATATTGAGCAAGGATCCGTAATAATCGAAGTGGATGAAAGCACTCATAAATCATTAATAAGCAGAGGAAAGATAAATTTAAGATGGCGAAAGTGTCCGATCTTTAATTACATTAGTGTTAGAAGATGTTTTAAATGCTGGAGATATTATCATATTGCCAAGAATTGCACAAGACAGGAAACATGCTATAAATGTGCAGGAAATCATAAGGCGAACGAATGTATAACGGCAAAGAAGAGGTGTGTAAACTGTACCTTTAAGAATCAGACATACAACTTGAAGATAAATGTTGAACACGAGGCGCTGGATTCGGAATGTTTGACATTTAAGAAAGTATTGGAGGAGGAGAAAAAAAGAGCCGGCTGGGAAGATACAATATAGCAACCACAGAAAAAAGCTGATTTACTCCGGTATAAGAAGGCACAAGTCTGTCTGGCGCATAAGGATGAAATTCGACATCAGGTTATGAAGAGGGTAAATCCTGCGATTTGAGAGTTATCCAAGAATAGATTGACTATAGAAAGTTATAATAGTGAGGTCGAAGCGTTTGATACAATAGATAGAGTAAAGCTAGTGGAGAAATTATATCAGTTTTGTACCGGGGTATAGTGGTGTAAAGGTGTGACTATTCGCCGAGTGCGTCTAATGGCGATTTTGTGAGATTTCTGGAACATACGGTCGAAGATTTAATAATAAAGTATGTCTGTATCGATAGGGGACTTTAATATAGGTATAGTCAAGCAATAATAGAATTAATTTTTTTGAATAAGGAAATAAAGGGACAAGTGAATGAGTAACTTATAATATAAG
>NW_020224201.1:0-4945 GCF_003070985.1 Temnothorax curvispinosus
TATTATCACTACAAGAAGAAAATGCGATCTGTGATATTTGTATCTTTCTTATCAGTGTGTATGTCGAAACATGGTTTTGTGCGCCTTCTGCAATCAAAGCACCGTATCTGGATTTTAGGGTTTTTTCGAAACTTTTTGAATATCAAGCTGTTGATCGTGGTATCTCTCGTGTTGCTTTACAAAAACTAAGCAATCATTTATGGTATTTGAGCCCTGAAGTTGTCGCATTAGCTTTCTTTGATACAAGTTTATCATTTGAATCAAAAATAAAAATGGTCAATGCTTTGAATCGCGAAACAGAATCATCAAACAAAAATAAGAAGCGAATAAAAGTACAAATTGATAAAATCCCAGAAATTGTTAACAGCGGAATTGAACAATTTGTTTCCACCGAAACTAGAAGATGTTTCAAAAGATTTGACTTGAATGATGAATTCCTTAAGACAGAACCGTTGACGTGGCATAAAAATGAAAGTTTTGTAAAAGGTCTGGAATTAGTAAATAAATTGAGAGTTTAAATGATTCGACTGAGAGAGGGGTCAAGCTTATGGAAGATTATAATAAATTATTTACGAAAAATGAGCAACAGAAACAGTATGTGCTTCAGATTGTAAGTGATTATTATCGAAAGTTTCCAGGTTATAAAAAAGAAACTTTATCTCAGCCGCTCAGCGTCAAGATTTGTAGTAAAAAAAAGTGATTTTCACATTTTTCTCGGAAATAGTTAGTCGTACGAGAAAAAGTGGTAGATGATAATATGTGCATTTTTAATAGATCTACAACTTTTGTATAACACTTTTTTGCATATAATTAATACTTCGCAAGATAAACAAAAAAATGAACGCGTGGTCGCCACGCGCGTTAGAAGTAAAACTTCTGAAGGCAAGGTTTTGCCATAACTTTTCTGAAATTAATACAAAAACAATGCAACGGAATTAGTCACTCCAAGCCGCCCGCAACTCGAAAATATAGTGTTACACGCAGTTCTCACTATATCCGTCTCGCCAGTGCCGTACGCCTGATCAAATTTTCGTGACGCGTTTTCGAGTCGCAAAATCGAATTTACTTACCGATCCAAAAGGAGTTTCACTTTGTACGCCTGTTGGTCGAATTTTCGTGACACTATTTCGTGACGTTTTTTCGTGTCGCACAATCGAACTTACTACCGTACCAAAGAAGTTTCATTTCGTACGCTTATTGGTCGAATTTTCGTTACACTTTTCGTGTCGCATAATCGAACTTACTACCGTGCCAGAAGAAGAACCGTTTCGCCAACGCCGTACGCCTATTGGTCAAATTTTCGTTACACTTTTCGTGTCGCACAATCGAACTTACTACCGTACCAAAGAAGTTTCATTTTGTACGCCTACTGGTCGAATTTTCGTTACACTTTCCGTGTCGCACAATCAAACTTACTACCGTACTAAAGAAGTTGAATTTCTTACGCCTATTGGTCGAATTTTTGTTACACTTTTCGTGTCGCATAATCGAACTTACTACTGTGCCAGAAGAAGAACCGTCTCGCCAACGCCGTACACCTATTGGTCAAATTTTCGTTACACTTTTCGTGTAGCACAATCGAACTTACTACCGTACCAGAGAAGTTTCATTTCGTACGACTATTGGTCGAATTTTCGTTACACTTTTCGTGTCGCATAATCGAACTTACTACCGTGCCAGAAGAAGAACCGTCTCCCCAACGCCGCACGCCTATTGGTCAAATTTTCGTTACACTTTTTGTGTCGCACAATCGAACTTACTACCGTACCAAAGAAGTTTCACTTTCGTTACATTTTTTCGTGTCGCGAATCGAACTCACTACCGTGCCTAAAGAAGTTTCACTTCAATAAAATTAATTTTTTCTGTGATTTTATGATTTTTGAGGTTCTGAGGGCAGTGGGGGCACCCTTTCCCTTTATCCGATTAAGCTGAAATTTTACACAGATTATTTTTTCATAAAATGGAACCAAACTGAGAGGTAGCGCGAAGAAAATTCAAACCTTAAGAAATAAGAGCCACCCTAGTATACCATCGAGGGACATAAGACGTCAAACGTTTTCCCGATACGACTCACCGACCGGAAGAGAGAAAAGCATGTCAATTTGCTGTACGTGCAGGATCCGCGAGACAACAACGTGGGTCATTTCGCGTGGATAAAGAATGTTTACATTAAAATTGCCCACGGAGTAGACTACCGAGAGATAAACAACGAAGACGACAAGTGGCTTAGCTTCAAGAATCACAGCTGGAAGGATTGAAAGAACGAGTTCCGTTCGTCGTGTACGCCGACCTGGAATGTACCCTCGAGAAGACGGATGCGGATCCGAGAATGTCCACGTTCAGGTTTCAACATCATCGGGTTTTTACGTGCGGTGCTCGTACGACGACTCGTTATTCGCGTATCGGTTTCGTCGCGATAATGATTGCGTCGCGTGGTTCGCCGAGGAACTAAGACGTTTAGCACACGACGTAAAGATTATCTTATCCGGTAATGTTCGCATGACAGAATTAACGTGAAACGAGCGGGAGATATTTCACAGCGCGACGCACTGTTACTTTGCGAAAAACCGTTTGCGCCGGACGACGTGCGAGTACGCGATCATTGCCACTTGACCGGTCGTTATAGAGATCCCGCACATTCCAACTGTAATCTAAATTACAAAGATTCGCATTGCATTTCCATAGTTTTTCACAATTTATCCGGCTACAACGTACATTTTATCATAAAAGAAATAGCTACCGCTTTCGAAGGACATGTAGAATTGCTTCCAATCACGAAAGAAAAATACATCTCGTTCACGAAACACGTCAAAGATACCGCCGAAAAATTAGATTCGCGAAGCGACATAAAGTTGCAGTTTATCGATTTATATAAATTTCTGAGTAGCAGCCTCGATAAATTAGCATCTTTTCTATGCAGAGATAATTTAAAATTGTATGTTCTCAATTTTCACAATTATCGATCGAGGATTTTCATTTTTTGACGCGAAAAGGTGTATTTCCATACGAATACTAGTAGATTGCGTTGACAAGCTAGAGGACACGTGTGTTTACCACCGCGCGAATCGTTTTTACAGTTCCTTGACCGGTGACACTGTATCCGAAAGCAATTACACACACGCCGCGAACGTCTGGCGACGGTTCTCCATTCAAACCTTGGGCGAATACAGCGATCTGTATCTGAAGACCGATGTTTTTTATTGGCCGATGTGTTTAAAAATTTCCGCGACAGTTGTATCGCGAGTTATGGACTTGATCCCGCGTACTACTATATTTTGCCAGGTTTTACATGGGACGCCATGTTGAAGCATACTTGCATAAATTTCGAACTGCTCACCGACATTGACATGATAATATTCATCGAACGCGGTATACGCGGTGGCCTGAGTCAATGTTCCGGCAGATACGCGCGAGCTAATAACAAGTACATGCAATCTTACGATCCATCGAAACCATCGTCGTACTTGATGTATTTCGATGTAAATAACTTGTACGGCTAGGCGATGTGTCAACCATTGCCCTACGCAGATTTTCGATGGGTCGAAGACGTTTCGAATTTCGAGTTTAGCACGATCGCTCCGGATTCGCCCACGGCTTATATTCTCGAGGTCGATCTAAAGTATCCGCAGAATAAATACGACGCGCACGCTGACCTACCGTTCTGTCCGACGCGCGGTAAACCGCCCGGCAAACGGTAGGACAAACTTCTCGCCACGCTGTACGATAAGAAGCGTTACGTCATACACTATCGTAACCTACAGCAGTGCACGCGCCACGGTCTTCGCATCACAAAGATACATTACGTATTACAATTCGCTTAATCTCCGTGGCTCCGCGATTACATCGAATTCAATACGAAATTTAGAACATTGGCCAAGAACGATTTCGAGAAAAATTTGTACAAATTGATGAACAACGCGGTATTCGGTAAAACTATGGAGAACGTTCGAAATCACGTTGATGTAAAACTATTAACAAAGTAGAACGGTAAATACGGCGCGAAGGCACTGATCGCAAAACCTCACAGCAAGAGCGTCTTTTCGGAAAATCTGATAGCCGTTGAACTGCGCAAACTCGAGGTTAAATTCGACAAACCGATCTACGTCGGCATGTGCATTCTCGACGTATCGAAAGTCTGTTTGTACGAATTTCATCACGAGTACATGTCTCCCCTGTATCGTGACATGTGTAGAATTATGTACACCGATACGGACACTTTGATATATCACGTAGAGTGCGAGGATGTGAGAACATGAAACGCGATATCGCTAGATTCGATACGAGCGATTACGCGATCGACAACGCGTACGGTATATACCGCTCGCGAACAAGAAGGTCGCGGCTTGATCGAATTCGTCGGACTCAGGGCGAAGATGTATGCGTTGAGGGTGGATGGTAAAAAAAACTGTAAAAAAGCGAAAGGCGACAAGAGCAGAGTCGTGGCGCGTACTATAACGTTCGACGATTACACGAGGTGTCTGCGAGACGAAATTGAAATGACACGACAGCAGGTTTGCATAAGGTCCAAACTACACAAGGTGTACACCGTGTCCAAAACAAAAATCGCTCTGAGTCCGTACGACGATAAGCGATACATTATACCCGATTCGACCGATACGTTACCGTGGGGACATTATCGAATACCTTTGTAACGTATGTATTGCACGTAGTAGTATATGTATGTAACGTAATATAATGTAGTAGTATAACGTACAAATGTATGTAGTATAACGTAACGTAATGTGTGTATGTGTGCGTGTGCGTGCGTGTGTGTGCGTGTGCGTGCGTGTGTGTGCGTGTGCGTGCGTGTGTGTGCGTGTGTGTGTGCGTGTGCGTGTGCGTGTGCGTGTGCGTGTGCGTGTTCGTGTGCGTGCGTGCGTGCGTGCGTGCGTGCGTGCGTGTGTGTGTGTGTGTGTGTGTGTGTGTGTGTGTGTGTGTGTGTGTG
>NW_020224202.1:0-10179 GCF_003070985.1 Temnothorax curvispinosus
ATGTAAATTATTAAACTAAGTTATTGGAAAGAATAGGTCCTGTCTCATAATCACTGCGGTGGGCACTTCGATGTGTAGTCACAATCAAAAATGCACAGAGCACACGTCGTGCGTCTGATCACTGCGCGGCCATTTGTACAACTCTGAATATCGCGAGGAAGACGTTGGCGATGAGCGCGCCCGTGCGCGGCGCAAGCTGCCGCGGTGATCTAGCGTCGTTACCCGATCGATGCTGCCATCTGATCTGACGGCGCAGCGTTAACGGAATCTCGAACATGTAGCGTTTTTAGATTTGAAAAGAACTTTTGAAGTAGTTGATAGGAAAGTTTTGATTAAGAAATTAAAAAGGTATGGGATAAATGGAGTAGTGCTGAAGTGGTTTAAAAGTTATTTGGAAAATAGAAGTCAGAGAGTTAAGTTTAATGGAAAATTATCGGCTTCTATGAACGTAGATTTAGGGGTTCCGCAGGGGTCGGTTTGGGACCGTTATTGTTTCTAATATATATTAATGATATTGTAAAGATTGTTGGTGATAATTGTGTAATAAGACTGTTTGCGGATGATGCAATAATATACACAACAAGGTATTCAATTGAGGAAATTAATGATAAGTTAAATAAACAAATGGAAAAAATTGATGAATGGGTAAAGTGTTAAATAAGTTATGTGTAAATGTGGAGAAAACCAAAGTTATGTTGGTAAGAGAAGTGAGAAAGAAAGTTAGTGAGGAAAATTTAAAAGTTTATCTAAGAGGTTGTGACGTGACAAATGTCGCGTCCCTTACCCCAGATGGGAGCTTGGCCGAGGGAGGCGTCAGGGATGGTGCCTCCGCCAGAGGCGGGCGGAGAGCGAACATTTAGGTTAGGATTAAGATCTTTTGCGAGCGTTACAGGACGAGGGAGTGCGGAGTAGATGGCCAGGGACGGAATGTAACGGCGTATGCCGCGTCGAGGGACTTACGGCTGGACAACCAGGAGCTTTCGAGGGCGTACGGTCGGCGGGCGGGTCACGCTGGGGCCCACAGCCGGAAAATCAGCTGACCTGTCAAGGCGTCACAAGCGGCACGAGAGCACTGCAGCCCGAATACGGAGGACCCGGAAAGGGGGACGCCCCGACGAAGGTCCCCGTTGAGGAACGGGACCACCACCGGTGTACCGCCCCCGGTCGACGAGCCATGGCCCGGCCAGCCTGGCCGTCGAGGAACCGGACGATGAGTCGCGGCCTGGACAGCCGGTCTCACGTAGGCGGACTTTAAAACTACCGCCGGCGGATAGAAGCAGTGACGAGGGGCGCTCTAGTAGGGCGCGGCGATCGCCTAGAGGGATCGCTGGCAGGCCAGGGCCAGGGCGCAGCACCGACCAGGCTAGGGAAACCGGCGCGCGCGGGCGCGCGGGCCCTGCGTGGTCCCGCCGGACCAAGGAAACGCCACTGTTGTGCGAGCCGCCATCCCGGCAACATCCAGCCCTGCGAGCCGAGCGACGAGCTGCCGGAACAGGAAGAATTTGTAAGGCCACTGCTCAGCCCTCCTCGAAGTAAGATCGCGGTAATACCTAGGCCCTCCCGGGAATCGCGTTGTGCCGCGGTAATGTATGAGATCCGTCGTAATTGAAGAATATCGAGTGCCATACCGCGGGAGGGCCCGTGCGACGAAGTGATCGCTAGTGCCCGTCTCGGGGATGAGAACGTACGGCCGCCGACAGTCAGCGTGATTGTAATTTCGTTGCGTGTGATTTCGTTTCGCGTACTTTCGTTGCGTATACTTTCGTTGTGAGTAATTTCGTTTCGTGTAATTTTGTTGCGGGCAAGTTCGTCGCGTGGAATTTCATGATCGCCGTTGGCTTAACCGTGCCGTAGTTTTGAGAAGTGGCTCTCGCGCGTGAGAGAGCCTCGTAGTTATCGTTGCCGGTTAAGTTCATGCCATTTGTAATTAGCTATACGTGCGTTTCATCGGGATTAATGGCCAACGGTTGTGTCGAGTTTACGGGTGAGGCCATTCGTGCGTTTCGAGGGGAGAGAAGATCCCCAGCGTTGTCGCGGTAGACCGTAAGGAAATAGCGTTAATTGTTTAATTGTTAGACGTAGACGTTTTGAGTATTTCGCGTTTGACCGTCCGGGTAGAATTCGCTGCAACTTATGTCGGGGAATACTCTTGTACGAATTCAATCGGGATTGCCGTGCAGTTCAGCGACGGAATGAGTATCGCGCTCGTGGGGTGACACGTGGCGCGTACTCGAATTCTGCTTGTTCGCCGTGGAACACGCTATCGTCCACATGTTATCTGCCTCAACCGAAATATAATTTTATGTTTTCTGTTATTTGAATGTGATGATTGCGCTACGCTCCCTCTCCTATGCCACTCGCGGTTAATCAAAGAAGCCCACGCCTGAGAATACTGCGATCTCGTGAATCGTGGTGCGAGGAATCGCACCTGGCGCCCAACATTACATCTTAAAAACACTCAGTCGAGCTACCATCGGGGTTTCGGAGAGAAATATCGCGAATCATATAAGACGATCTTTAGTGAAGAAAGCGACGGCGCGCTCCTCCACGGCCGGCGAGACCGTGAGGACATCGTCGTCGTCGTCACAAGGTAAGGAGCTAGAAGTAGTGACAGAAATTAAATATTTAAGAATAATATTTGATAAGAACTTAAATTTCTCGAAGCATGTGAATTATATTAGTAGAAAAATAAGAGCGAGGTTAGGCGTTATGCGAAGAATTAGTATAGATATATCAGCGTATATGAGATGTATGATATATAAAGCAATAATTGCTCCGTTGTTTGATTATTGTGGATCAATTTTGGTGGGCGTTAGTAAAACGAATGTGCAACATTTGCAGAAATTACAGAATCAAGGTATGAGAATTATTCTCAGGTGTAATAGAAGAGTAAAAATTGTTGATATATTGGAAGCGTTGCATTTCATGTCAATTAAAGAAAGAATAGAATATTAGTCTGTATAATTGTGTATAAAATTATGAAAGGTTTGTGTCTGAAATATTTGTGGAGAAAAATAGAAATAGTGCAACACGAAGAAAGAGTTAGTACTAGACAAGTAGGTAATATATATATATAGATAGATGTAAGACTAGTGAGGAACAAAAAATGTTATTGTATGAAGGGTTGAAAATGTATAATGCGTTACCAATAAAGCTAAAAAGTAAAGAAAAAATTCAAAGTTTTAGAAAAAAGTTGATAAAGTATATTATAGCGAAAGAGAGAGAAACAAATGTGTAGTAGGGATGAAATTGGATACGTTAATGATATAGCATGTAGTTAATTGAATTTGTATTATTTATATTTTTTTGTAATGTTATGATGTATTTATTCGCGGACGTAATAAGATGCAACGACGACGCGGCGTTACTCGTGAAACTAACGGGTAGTGGACGGCACTCGCTAGCCGGTTGTTTCAACCCGTCGCTCAAACTTGGCCAACGCATAGGACGATACCGCGTTGGGTATCTCCACGAGTACGGATTTTTCGATAACCACGCCGCGTTGGTGCGAGAACCGGCTGTGACATTTGTCCAAGGATACTGCTCGGCCGCGAAGATGGCGCGGGCGGCTGATTCGGGATTCATCGCCGCGTACACGATATGCCGCGGTTTCTGCGACAGTGGCGCAAAATTCTTAAAGACCAAAGACAGTCTCCTGCAATATCTGAACGACATGGAGAATTACGCGGAACAATACTTTGCGCGCAAACCGACTCTCCGCGTAGAGCAAGTACTGACATTGAACACGAGGCGGCCGGAAAACGCCGCACTTTCGGACGCGATACGTCGACACCGTGTGTTCGAAGGTGGAATTTTTAAGATCGCCACTAGGGTGCTACTCGACAGCGGCGTAATTTTTAAAATGCACAATTGGTCTAAACACGTCAAGCGGTGCACTTCAGTCGAAAGACAATTATTGTACGACGTGGGCATGTGCACCTACGCGGGATTCGATACCATGACGTGGGTATCGCCCGTGCTCGTTAATCACTCGATACACGCCGATTACCGTCTGACGTACGCGTTACACGGTGCCGCTCGCGTGCACAATTACGGAGTGACGTAACGTATGATGATCAACGGCACCGAGGGAAACTCGGTGAACCGCGGTCTCGTCGAGCTAAGACCCGTCCTCAACAACGACGTCCACATCTACCAATTGTACAGCGGCAACATCAAGCTGCAACAAATGAACGCCGTTCGACACCAATGGCTCGTGATGCATGCCGTCGACGAGCCCGCGTACGGCGAAGACAGAGCCACGGCTACCGCAAAGGACGACTTTCTCGTTATAAAATATTTGATAGCGTCGTACGCGGCGTATGCGTACAAGAATTTCATAAAAGTAACAAACTTCGACGACAACGACGTAAAAGAGGCACTGGCCAAACAGTGGAAGAAGTGTACGCGTCAAAACCGTAACGCGCTGCGCGTCATGTCAAAGCCGTTCAAAGCGAGGGACATTGCGACGGAGATGATACGTCCCAAACAAACGATGATCGCCAAGATCATTAGAATGACGCTTCGTATCGCGGACGAAGAAGCTGCGATAAACGACCTGACCGGATACCTGCGTCAAAACGCCCAAGTATTTCCCTCCCGTATACTACAGGACAGAGGGCCAACATTTACGCCTGGGGTAGAATTGGCGACGCCAACGAGGACAGACGGGTGTCGTTGGACAAAATGCGCGACACAATGACCAACGTTCGCCTGGGAAGACGTACCCATCCTCCCAGAAGAAGATCTAAATTGGCACCGCTCGCTGCCATAGAAGAGGAGAACGAGCCGAGCGACGCGGAGAGATCGGCGGCCTCGACGAGCGACGAAGAAGACGACGCCGCCGCCGCCGAACCGTCGTCGCCTCCGCCAACGACGCGGCAGCCACATCCGACACCCTCCACATCCGGCACATCGGGCATAGGCACCATGTTGACCAAGACAACCCCAGCGACAACGCGCGTACCGTATGTCAAATTGACACGAATATCCTTGGAGGATATAACTCGATCGCCGTCGCCTGATTTATCGCAAAGGGCGAGAGAAAAGAGAACCAGGTACGCGGCACGTAAAAACCGACCGTCGTACAAAACGAAGAAGCCTCCGAGATTCCGCCCGCGTGCGACATCGCCCTCGCCGAGCACATCGTCGGCTGGTACCGTCACGACGCCAACGACTCGAACTCGAACTATGTTCGCAAAGATATCGTTGAGAGACACGGAAGCCCAGCCCGCTGACATGCCGCCGCCGCCACCACCACCACCGCGGCCAACATTGAGGAGATCGGCGAGACTATCCGGGCGAGAATCGAGTGCCCACAGTGATGATAGTACCGCGACCAACAAACCCGAGAGGAAAATGAGGATGAAAGTCCAGCACTTCACCGAATCGATGGACATAGTCCTCATCAAACACGCTTTGGAGACATGCGCTAGAAACAATCTCGCAATGTGGACGTGTCTAAGGGAATTGCGACCGGACTTGTTTGCTGCGTTTTCATCGTCCAACTTAAGATATAGAATTAAACAGCTAAGTTCTGGAATGCACAAACAGGCATTCAGAGAGACACATAAAGAGGAGCTGCAACAAATACACGAAATGGTGAGATCCCAAAAAGTGCGGTAAAATGGTGTTATAAAAAAAATAAAATGCAAAAAAAACCATAAAAACAAAATGAACAAAAAAACATAAAAGTAAAACACAAAAAAAGTGTCCCAATATTCCCCTTCCTTATTCCAATTCTCATTTCCTCCCATTCCTTTTCCCCTCCGCCGATGTGGCCACCACCTTGTCACGGTGGCGGGGCTTGAGCGTGTGTTCCTCCTTGTGGGGACGCACTGACCAAGAGCGGCCACCCCATAAAACTTGGAAAAATTTTAAAGTAATTGTCACAAAAATGTTCAAAAAAAGGGGGATCCAAAACACGTTTCTCGACATTTCCAGTCACGTCGCATAAACACTTGAGGGGTAATTTTTCAAAGGCCCAGCCTTGAAAGTTGGAAAAGATTTCAAACATTTTCAAAAAAATGGTCAAAAAAAAGGGGGGGATCCAAAACGACGTTGTCGACATTTGAAATCACATGGCATAGGTCCTGAAAAAGAAATTTTTCCAAAGTTACCTCTTGAAACTAGTAAATTTTCAGCTTCAACCCCCTCGTCCAAGAGTACAGAGCCCAAGAAGGGGTGGGGGAGGGATGGCACCTGGGGGGATGAACAATCCCTCTCTCTCTCTCTCTCTCTCTCTCTCTCTCTCTCTCTCTCTCTCTCTCTCTCTCTCTCTTTCTCTCTCTCTCTCAACCTTCCCCGAGCTACGTTCGCTCGCGCGAATTAACTCCCCTCTCCCTCCCCTTCCTCCCCCGCCTTCGCGACGTCCTTGGACGGCGCACAGTCGTCCACAGTCGTCTATAGTCCGGGATTATGGCTTATGGCCACTATGGCCAGTCCGGTGGTCGGCTACAATTTCAAGGTGGTTCTGTTCGGCGAGGGATGCGTCGGCAAGACCTCGGTCGCCCTGCGATACATCGAGGACATGTTCAACGACAAGCATATCAGCACGCTACAGATCAAGATGTCGTTCCTGAATAAGAAGCTGAATATCAACGGGAAAAGAGTGGACTTGGGGATATGGGACCAAGCCGGACAAGAAAAGTTTCACGAACCAATTTATTACACAATGCCTAATGGTGCCATTCTCGTTTACGATATTACGAATGAGGATACCTTCCAAGAAGTGAAGAACTGGGTGTCACTAGCAATCAAAATTCGGCAAGAAAGATACATAAGGGCGAGCCTGCCCAGGACGAGCACGTTCTCTTCTCTCACGTTGAGGCTACAATATACCGGGCGTTAAATATACCGGCTGTAGCGACCGTGATTGAGACGAACTTTGCATATTCCGCTCCAACCTGGAGCGAGCGGAATCCTCGCACCGTTCCTCGGAACGACGTGCCACCGACTTGCGCCTGCTATTAAGCAAGGGATGCGTCGGCAAGACCTCGGTCGCCCTGCGATACATGCGAGGACAAGCATATCAGCACGCTACAGATCAAGGTGTCGTTCCTGAATAAGAAGCTGAATATCAACGGGAAAAGAGTGGATTTGGGGATATGGGACAAAGCCGGACAAGAAAAGTTTCATGAACCAATTTATTACACAATGCCTAATGGTGCCATTCTCGTTTACGATATTACGAATGAGGATACCTTCCAAGAAGTGAAGAACTGGGTGAAGGAAGATATAAAATTGTCTTTTTCTTTCTTGTGTAAATAGGTGCTGTACAAATAAAATCATCTTCAAGTACAGAAGCTGCCATTAAAACAGCGATTAAAACATGGTTAAAGCATGCTTCTGACAGAATAAAAGAAAAAGAAAAGAAAAACAACAATTAAAGATGACAATTTGTAGTTCTTATATTTTTGATATTCTTCGTCATGTTGTATACGTAATGTATACTATTTTTCTTCAGTTTCTATTTTGAGATAAAATTAATATTTTTTATTAATTTTGCGTTTTACATTATATCTATAAACATTTTTGTGTAAACTCCGTAAGATGTTAAAACAATGTTTTTTTTTTCATGGAAAAACGCCTTATCGATTCAGTATTATATATATGTATATATAAACGAGCTTGTGCACGCCACGAACTTATGTGGCACCTCGTTTCGCGTGGAAAGTGTATGCGTGAACTATTTCGACATATATGTTAGTTATTTATGCCTTCTAATACTCAAAATAGCTGCTATATTTTCCGAACTTTTTTTGTTAATAACTTTTTAACGAATAACGAGCGACGGCTAAAACCTTCTGAAGGTCACTCGGGGTCATGACCTTGACAACATATATCAAGGTCATTCAGACTCACTGAGAAAACACCAAATTCCTCTTGCAGACTGTCGTGGACAAGGATATGACAATGAGAGTAACATGAGTGGACAATACAAAGGAGCGCAACAAGAAATTCTGAACAATCCATTTGCCATTTTTTCATCTTGCGGTTGTCACACTTTAAATTTATGTGGCGTTCAAGCGGCTGAGTGCTGTGTCTACAAGTTCTAACATTTTTTAGAGTTGTACAAAAGTTATTTAATATATTTAGTTCTAGCCCTCAAAGATGGGAAATTTTACAAAAGAAGATAGGCTGTTCATTACACAGTCTATCTCAAACTCATTGGTCTGCTCGGGTAGAGTGTGTAAAACCTTTTGCAGCTCACATTCCTGGAATTACTGAAGCTATTATTGAAATTGAGACGCTAAATCTTACTCCTGAAACTAGGTTCGATATTAAAGGCATAAAAACATACAAGGAGTCCTTTGAATGCACGCTTTTAGCCTCGATTTGGCTGAAAGTTTTAACTACAATAAACTATCAAAGTACTATCTTACAGGCTAGAGATTCTACATTAGATGTAGAAGTAAATAATATAAAAAGTCTACTTGAATATCTTGAAAACAAAGTGCAAGCAGATGTTTGTCGTTCTTGCCACCATAACTTCCTACAAATTTTAAATATTGCGTGGAACAATCATCAAACATCCATGCAGAAAATCATAAGCATCGTGGACATCGGGCATTCTCATCTACGGTCTAATACATGGCTTTGTTTAAAAAACAAGGTGTATAATCTTGGATTTATAAGTTTTCGAGATCAGTTTTACTTCGAAATCGTAAGCTAGTTTTACAATATTTTGATATTGCTACATATTTTTTAAAATACTCAGGCGGCCCGTTGGCAAAAACTACCCTGGACCCCGATGTGACCTCTCGACGGCCCTGTTGCAGGTGCATCGCAGGGGACGAAACGATTATCGTTCCCGATTACCGAAACGTAAAAAAAAAAACACGAATTGATGTTCGTCGTAACAAGCACCTTGCATCGTGTAGGACAAAGAAACAAGCATTCGACACTGTTTCAGATCGGCGGATCACCGCCGACCGGACGTTGTGACATAAACGTGGGCCCACCGAAAGTCTCGCCAAGCGAGAATGTTTATCAATCGACAAACACGAGCGCATCGCGCCTTTTATCTCGACGCTCGAGACCGCCGAATTCCCCGTATGATTCTCGAGCCGGATCACCACGCGGATTAAATATCATTCGACGATGCAAGCCAAACCGCAAGGTTCGTAACGCAACGGCCTAAATATTTTATTTCCAACACCTACAAATATTCAAAACACATTGCTAACCTTTGCGAATAAAGAACTAAAGAATTCGATGTAAATTTGGTCTAACCACCAAAAATCTTGTTTATAAATACATCTTTGAATACTTAGAATATTGTGCGACGTTGTTAATTGGCATGGGTAAAGAAACAAGAAAAACTATTACATATTTCTGAATACGTCTTGAACAAATTCAAAAACGCTAATGACAAAAACATCATTATTCATGATTTAGATCTGCGACGATGGACGCTAGAAGCAAAAGAAGAAATTAATCTTCCTTATTTTAAACCAGGAGCAACGTGAATATTAAATTTTCAAAGAAAACACGTCACAGAAAATGTCAGAGAAAAAATAACAAAATTTATAAACCGTTCAACACAAAAACAAATCAAGAACAATTACAAATTGCATACCAAGAATTCATAAGTTCTGTGAAATTATAATAAAATAATTAAGGACCCTCAATAATATAATAAAAAACTACAGAAAGGAGAATGTCGCGGTCCTTGACAGGGAAAAATATGTATCTAAACGACTTGTTTCAGAAATAATTTACATCAAATTGCAAAATAATAGCCTTAATTTACAAAAGGATACCGAATTTCTACATCATGCATACGTTTCCATTTTAAATAAATTTAAATAAATTGTAACTGCGCTTCCTTGGTCTGAGAATGATATTTATACACATTTACTTATTTATTATTTATTATATTTATTATATTTATTTATTATATTTATACTTTTATTTCCATTTTGACCTACAAAATAAGAAGCTGAATATCAACGGGAAAAGAGTGGACTTGGGGATATGGGACCAAGCCGGACAAGAAAAGTTTCACGAACCAATTTATTACACAATGCCTAATGGTGCCATTCTCGTTTACGATATTACGAATGAGGATACCTTCCAAGAAGTGAAGAACTGGGTGAAGGCTACAAGATTCCTACTTTACTTAGTATAATTGTCCTTATTCCACTTGACGGTTCACAGTGTCGTGCGATCTATCGA
>NW_020224203.1:0-559 GCF_003070985.1 Temnothorax curvispinosus
GGCACGTATCATAATATTCCTATTATAGTATATGTGAATATTTACACCGAGTCATACATGTCTTAATATGAATTTATGCAGTAAAACAACCATATATTTTTTTTAACGATAAACACAATCCCCTAAAAAGATACTGTCCAATTTTAAAACCATTTTACAATTCAATATTTTAATTCTGCATTCTGGATTCCTTGTGCAGAAAAATCTTTTCTTACTTACAAATTTCAAATATTTTTGAAATAGCATTCTTTCTAGCGATATTTTACAATTGTATTTCAATATAACGAAATAATAAATATACATTTTTTACCTTTTAGGCGCAATATTTGGATCAATTTCTACTCTCGAGGCATGTTCCGTAAGAGCCTTGATCCGCTCCTTGGGGTCTGTGATACCCATTTCTTTCCAAGACTGATTGGTTTTGTTCATCTTTTAGGTTAGTTCTGCTAAACTTCTAATATTAACAAATGGCTGAAAAATCCTTTAGATTCTCTCAATTTTCCGACGTTATAGGTATCCTTCTCGGCGTCATTTTGATGTTCGAAATGAGAAAATATGT
>NW_020224203.1:569-1128 GCF_003070985.1 Temnothorax curvispinosus
GGCACGTATCATAATATTCCTATTATAGTATATGTGAATATTTACACCGAGTCATACATGTCTTAATATGAATTTATGCAGTAAAACAACCATATATTTTTTTTAACGATAAACACAATCCCCTAAAAAGATACTGTCCAATTTTAAAACCATTTTACAATTCAATATTTTAATTCTGCATTCTGGATTCCTTGTGCAGAAAAATCTTTTCTTACTTACAAATTTCAAATATTTTTGAAATAGCATTCTTTCTAGCGATATTTTACAATTGTATTTCAATATAACGAAATAATAAATATACATTTTTTACCTTTTAGGCGCAATATTTGGATCAATTTCTACTCTCGAGGCATGTTCCGTAAGAGCCTTGATCCGCTCCTTGGGGTCTGTGATACCCATTTCTTTCCAAGACTGATTGGTTTTGTTCATCTTTTAGGTTAGTTCTGCTAAACTTCTAATATTAACAAATGGCTGAAAAATCCTTTAGATTCTCTCAATTTTCCGACGTTATAGGTATCCTTCTCGGCGTCATTTTGATGTTCGAAATGAGAAAATATGT
>NW_020224204.1:0-2470 GCF_003070985.1 Temnothorax curvispinosus
AATAATTGTTTAATGATGGACTTCTTCTTCTCGAAGAAATTCTCTAGCGGGACCACCAGGTTCCGTCCGGGAGTCCTAGGCTTGCCTATTGGAGTGGATGGAATAGGACTCAGTCGGGTCTTCAGGAATCGTGGTCGTATAGGCGTCTTGAAGATATGGTAGGTCTGCGTCGCCACAGAGTTCTCTGGATCAATGGGATGAAGAGGGCGTCGGACACGTGGAGCTCTTGGTGGAAGATCAATTGGATAGAGCTTCCACGGTAAAAAGGTTTCTATCCTGGAGATCGGGATAGCGTCCTTCGCCTGGATCTCAGAAGCCGATACGTCTTCGGGAGCCAGATCGGTGATGGGTATTAGCTTCCAAGGTAGAAAGGTTTCTACCTCGGAGGACAAGTTCGGATCTCGTGATGTAGCCTCAGGAACAGGAGCTGGTGTAGGGCTCGGTAGGACTGGAGTCGGTCTCGGTATAGATGACGATCTTAATTCCACCGATTGTAATGTCGCTGGGTCAGTATGACCCCACTTGGCAATCGGGGTAAATCTCCACTTAGTCCTGGATTTGTTCTGTAGGAGACGTTTCCCAGGTGGTAGAGTTTCTACCTTTGTGATCACGATGCGATCCTTCGTCTTGGATACAGGAACAGGAGTCGGGTCCACAAGAGCAGGAGTCGGAGTCACGAGAGCCGGAGTACTCGGAGCCGAGGCCGTAGTAGGAGGCAGCGCCTTAGTCTCAGGAGCCGGAGTCAGGTTCGCAGGAGGCAATGTCTTGGACTCAGGAGCCGGAGTCAGGTTCGCAGGAGGCAACGCCTTGGACTCAGGAGCCGGATATGGAGTCGCCCAATGGGCTGGGTCGCAATGACCCCGGAAATCTTTCCGCGGCAGGATGCTGGTTGTCTCTTACTGTAGTTAACGCCCTGCCAAGCAGGTGTTTTACGAAGGCCCACTGTCGAGCAACACTTCGTATCAAAAGAGACTTATGTCAGGGGCCCCCGATAGGTAGCACGCCCTGACTGGCGTTCTCGAAGATCGCTGGAGAGGTCCCGCTGAGCTGCCCTTTATATAAGGATCGATGTCGAACCTTACTTACGAGAGAGATACGCCGCGCAGCGGAGCGCGTCGAACTATTCCGCCGGTCGATACTCATGCCGCGCGCCGATCGATATTACGCTACTATCCGTGCTGCGCGCCGCGCGCCTCCCGTCATACTATTCGTGTAGCGTATGTATGGTCGCGCGCACGTGGCGGCAGGCGGACAGCTGACCGCCACATATTGGATTTAATTCCAACATCATTAACTAAGGGTCATGCAGATATTTCGGAATCATGTATGGACATTACTTTGGGCGAAGAGGTTTGTAATAAAAATTTTTTTATAATGCTATTTTCTTAGTTTAATAAATAATTAGAATTATTAATTGCTACTTATATTTGTAGGATGACTTGGTAGAAGCAGAAAATATAAAATATCTTGATGATGACATTGATGACTATAATGTCATTCAAGCTTCAGTAGCTGGTTCTGCTATACAGGCAAGTGAGGCAATCATCGAAACATCAAATATTAATAACAACAACGAAAATACTGAAAATTACGATCCATCTACGTTGACAAAGTCGAAACGGATATCCTCGAGGCAAAAAGTAAATGAAGTAAAAGATTCTACCCGTATATTAGCCGATGTTGCAGAAAAGACATATACTATGAAGAAGAAATTCTGCGACGACCTCATACTATGTAAGAAAAGAACGGCCACACAAAGCTCAGGAGCGCATGGCAAGGGCTGCGAAGAAATGTGCAAAAAATAATTGCAGCACGATGTGATTATACTCGTATGTTATTATAATCTTCATTTTTTCATTTTAACTACGGTTTTTGCTTTAAGAATATTATATTACTTCTAAGAAAATGTTTTTTTTTTTTACATTTTATTTTATGTTTATTCGTAATTTTTCATGTAATGTGTGTGACATACTAATTTTATTTTTATTTACGTAATTAATTTTAATTTACAAAATTATGTCACTAGCAATTATATAGCACTAGTCGGTATTTTTATTTGTCAAGGTACACACATTCTTATTGTGATATTTGCATACTACAGAAGTGTATTACGAAAATTTACCAATATATTTGCCAAAAATTAGAAATACTTAGGTGTTAAATAAATACTAAAATAAAAAAGTTTATGTAGTTTTAATGTAAGAGAGAGTTACTTTTACTTATGTTAGATTTTACTTAAAACGTACATACACGCAGTGATACAAACGAATTTTAAATAATATATAAATTAAAGTTGATTAATAAATAATAAATAAACGATTGTTAAGAAATGAATTTTCTGTCTTTTATTTTATATATTTATCTAATAATTATAAAGAGTTAATATTGTGTGTAATTCAAGTAAAATAATTTCTAACTATTTTATTTTGGACTAATCGGCCTGCTGCTAAATCCGGATTGACCCTACGTG
>NW_020224205.1:0-41503 GCF_003070985.1 Temnothorax curvispinosus
ATTTGGTGTCAATTTGGTTACAATTTGCTGACAAATTGTTTACTGGGTATTCTCTTAACCTACGTTTAAATGGTACAATTCTTTCGCATTGCTTAATTTCTATCGGTAGGGCGTTATACATATTCAGACTTTCATAAAATAGACTTTTCTGTGCGCTTCTCGTCCTGCGATATTGAATTCTGATATTCTCAGCCTGCCTCGTTCGCCGTCCACTCACATCTCCTACTATTTCTATCCTATTACTTAAGTATTTTGCATTATGCCTCTTACTATCTTAAAAATAAAAATACACACATTGTGGTACATTAGCCTCTGTCTTACATTCATAAACTTAAGGGCGAGTTCGGTTCGAGCCGCCATAGTGATCGGACGTGTTTCCGTTCCTGTCCCGTGTAGAGCTTTGATCCTATCCTGGCTGTGGTGATCGAATAATTTTGCCTTTTGTAGTGCCTGATTAGCCTCGCCTTTTTTGGCCGTATTTGTTGCGTAGAGTCTTTGCGCTCCCCCTTCGGAGGGGGAGCTATTTGTTAGATATAAATAATTGTAACGGATGGCGGATCATTCGGATCCCGTGACGAAGCAGGATAACCCGCGAGCTCTCGAAAACAATGCTACCAGAAAGTTGTGTAAAAGAATGAGAACTGGTCAATTCAAAACGGTTGTAAAGCATTTGTTGGGAGAGGACTCGACAATGGATCTCGAGGAACGCACAACGATCCAACGCGGGATTACACTGCCCGAGGGACAAAGGGGCGAAATTCAGATAAGTGACAAGCCCCTGTTAGATAAAGAATTTGATAATGATGATATGGAAATAGAGGAGAGTAACATAGTTAATAAGTCTGACGCCCGCGCACGCGAACTTTTAATAAAAAAAGCTGCCGCGGTAGATAATTCTAGGATAAGCGACGATTCTCTATCTGCACATAGCTTCGTTAGCAACAGCGGGAGTGCCACCGACTCCCGTTCACGTGATCTACCGGTGAACAGTGATATTGGAGAGGTCAAAGAAATATACACTGTTTGTAATGGTAATCTAAGAGAATGTACACAGCAGCAAACACGCCCTGTGATCACTAAATACGACAGCAGCTTTTCCGGTAATGCGAAGATAACTATTAAATTACCCCCTGATCAAACTACTGCGAGGAAGGGGAAAAATTTAATCAAAATATGGATGTGCTTGACGAACTACCGAATCCGTCCGTGCAATGTAGAAATGCTGAATCACTTCACAGCCGAAGCGGAATTTCCCGACTATTTGGAGGCCAATCTGGCCTTGGAGGTTATAGAAAAAATCCCAAACAAACTTAAAGCTTTCGTTGAACATCGCTCCATGATCAGGAGAGGAGTTATTGCGGACTGGCCTTCAACCATCAAAGACCTATGGTCGGTAATCCAGGACAAGTCTGGCATCATTGGTATGGAACGGATGTACCGACGTAAATGGGATAACACGCTAAAGAAAACTACTTTATCAGAAACAAATAATATAATTGTGACGTTCAAAGGAGTGGGTATCAGAGATCTAAAGATATTTACGAATAACGTTGGTTTGAAGGTTAGAGCGTTTGTCCCGCAGACCAGGCAGTGCTACAATTGCTACAGGTTCGGTCATACAAAGATATCTTGCAAAAGCGAAGCGTTTTGTATTGTATGCGGAAATAAGTCTCACGATCAGTGTGAGGAGTCTGTTAAGTGCCGCAATTGTGGTGGCCCGCATAAATCTACATATAAAAAATGCCCGGTATTCGAGAAGAACGTACAAATTAATATTGAAATGGCTCGTAGAAATATTTCTTTTTTCAGTGCTAGACGTATTGTGGAAGGGGGTGATCGTCCCCCAGCCCCCTCGACGGAGACCTCGAGAGATGTGGATGTCTGGCCGAGTTTGCCGTTTCCGAAGACGGCTTCGTGCCACAAGATTTTATTAATGGAATAAGGGAAATGTGGCCACTTCTGCTACAGTTGTCAAACAATTCGGACTTCCGTGCATTGATGGACCGCATTGGCGATAGGGGTAAGCCCAGGCAGAATGAATCTTTTAGCATAAGGGAGATAAATGAATCAGCTGACCGGTCGGATCTACTGGAGAACGAGAGGTCTAGGCCTCTCCATCCGATATAGCGTTCAATCTCCTGTTGTGGAATTTTCGTGGATTTGGTACCAGTAAAAATGAATTAACTAAGCGCGTTGTGGATTTTGACATCGTGATCCTGACTGAAACTAGATGTACGGAGAATAATAAAATTAATTTTTCAGGTTTTGACACCGTACAGAGTAAAAATCTGTTAAATAGTGAGGGCGTATCGATCTCTGTTCGAAGGAGTATTGAGTTTGAGGTTATACCGGTTTTGAGTGATGCACCCTTCGGATACGATTGTATTGGCATTAAGACCAGAAATTTGGATAGCAATTGTAATATTATGGCGGTGTATAGACACCCCCGCGACCCCATCACATCGCCTGATATCAGATTGGTGGCCGGACAGGGTACCTGGCTCTGCGAACTCGATTGTGTTGGGTGATTTTAATGCCCACAATTCTGCCTAGAATTGCGAACTCACTTCCCAGGACGGCGAGATTCTTCATGACACAATGCTAGATATGGGTTTTATTTGCGTAAATACTGATACAAAATCCAGAGCTGGCCGACGAAATCAACAAGACTCAAATATTGACCTGGCTTTTGGCACAACTAGTATGTTGGATAAGATTGATTATAATCAGCTGGAAGACCCATGGGACAGTGATCACTACCCGATAGTCTTCACTATGGATGGAGACACCCTCCCATATAGAAAAGCCTCGAATAGAATCTCGACAAAAAAAACTGATTGGTCCCGATTCCATTTACTCGTCGATAGTGCAATCAAGGCAGACCTCCTACCGCATGTCGGCTCCTTCTCCGAGGACACCGGTGCCTATTACGGGAAGTTTATTGATATACTTAGATCATCGGTGAACCTTGCATCTGGCAGAACTAAGGAATTTAAACCTCCCGAAGTCGATAAGGCTAAAAAACGTAAAATACAACACAGATGGTGGGATGCGGAGTGCGACGAGGCTATACGTAATAGGAAAGAGGCGTTTAGTAATTTTAAACGATGCAAGTCCATTAATTCTTGGGTCAGGTACAAGCGTGCATGTGCCATAGCTAGGAGAACGTTTGCCTTCAAAAAGAAGAAATGTTTCGAAGATTTCTGTGCAGGTATTAACCGTTTTACCAGCATAAGCTACGTCTGGAATACCATCAGGATTTTAAAAAATGCAAGAAATCGAGTCCGATGGAATTGCTGGCATACTAAGAACAGAGAAGAGGAAATAAAAAAATTCATTGATAAACTTGCTCTCCCATATGTGGGGGCGGACCCATCATTCCCAATTAATCTGCGTAAGGACGATTCGCCTCTGAGCTCGCCGTTCCGGAGATCTGAATTGGATAGGGTTATTACAATGATCAAAAAGAATTCTGCTCCGGGTCTTGATGGCATCGAGTATAAAATGATCAAGGAGCTCCCCGAGTCGGCGCTTTCCTGTTTGTTGGAATTGTTTAACTGCATATGGCTCTCAGACTTTCTTTCGGAGGAATGGCTTCATTATCAGGTGGTCTTTATAGACAAGCCCGGCAAAGAAAAGGTCCGTCCGATTTCTCTGTCTTCCTGCGTGGGTAAGATATGCGAACGCATGATCAATGAGCGACTAACTTGGTGGGCAGAGAACGAAAACAAGTTTAGTCAATCGCAAAATGGCTTCCGTAGAAGAAAGTTTTGTGCGGATAACCTTGTCAAAGTGGTATCAGATATCCGAGCTTCACTGTGTATGGGTGAGTACACGCTTGCTGCGTTTCTTGACGTTTCATTTGCCTATGATAACGTCGATTTCCGCATCATGATTGAGACTTTGATTGCGTCTGATTGTCCCGCGGGTATCGTCAAATTTATATGTAAATGGCTATATCGGAGACTAGTTCGCTTTATTGTCAATTCACAGGAATTCAAGGAACGACTAGTATATGTGGGACTCCCGCAGGGCGCGGTTCTCAGTCCGGTTTTGTACTCTCTCTATACTAAAAGGATCTGCTCTGACCTACCGGAGGGCGTGAACTCGTGCGAGTTTGCCGATGACATCGGCCTGTATGTATGCGGTCCTAATAGACACCGTAATCGGGAGCTTTTGCAACGGGCGGTTAACTTGGTTGCCGAGAGATTGCGATCCATTGGCCTTGACCTGGAGCCCCAGAAGACAGTTCTGGTCGAATATAACAAATATGGTCTACATGATAAAACCCAGGGCTGTGAGGTGTTCAACAGCGAGGAGTCAAAATTCTTGGGCATATGGATCGACAACGGACTTAGATTCGCCCACCAAATCCGAGAGGTGAGGGCCAAGGTCGATAGAGCTAATGCGGTCGTCCAATATTTGTGCAGGATTTCGAAGGGTATGGAGGTTAATACAGCATTGATGCTGTATAAGAGCCTTGTTCGCTCGGTTACGGACTACGGCAGCTTTGTATATCACCCGAGGGATGCCAGCTCTAAACTAAAGCTCGAAAGGACCCAATATAAGGGCATCAGGACGGCCCTTGGTTATCGTAATAGCTCCCCGAACAACATTATCATTGCTGAGGCCAAAGTTAGATTGCTCGAGGATCGAGCTGAAATGCTGGCTAGGAATTTTATATATAAAGCCATTGCTCATAATATGGATGGATTATGCGAAAGAATGCAGAAGGCCTACAATAATGAGATTCGAATACGATTTTGCCAACCGACATACACGATATCCTTATTGTCAAGGACATGGAAGAAGTGCGCTTCCGCCAAGCCTCTTATAGGCCCCCCGAGAAAACATGAAGTTTTTCATGGTGAGTATGAGGCGCATACGTTTGTTCCAACGGTTGACTGCTCTTTCGGACTGACCAAAAAATCAGACAAGAATTATACTGACGAACAGATGATCAAAGAGATCATTACGAAATACCAATTAAATAGTGATGCGGAGATTATTTTTACGGACGGTTCATATAATCCAGACTGGCCCTCCACTGGGGCAAGTATTGTTATAGAAGGACAGGACACTGCATATAAGATCAGCCTTCCTAAAATATGTTCGTCATACACAGCTGAGATTTTCGCTATTAACGCTTCGCTAAAACTTATGAGAGCCTCACGGGAAACAAGAAACAATCATATAATCATCATGTCAGATTGCAGATCGGCCCTTGCAGCTATTCAAAACAACCTATTAACAGTACATAAGAGCAAATACGCGGTTGAAACTAGACTGCTCATCTACTCACTGGAGAGGGAGTTGGACACGAGGATCGTTTTGATATGGATTCCCTCCCATATTGGAATTGCCGGGAATGAATTGGCGGACGGACTAGCCAAGGAGGCGGCACAGGAGCCTCCAGACATGAACATTGAGGTCCCAATCGAGGGCCTGATGGCGATAGCTAGAGAGGAGACTTGGCTCGCCACGCAGGCCTCTATTAAACGGGACTCTACGTACAAGGGAATATTTTATTTCACGAAGTTTTACGACGAGAAGGCTCGTAAGCCGTGGTTTAGCAGGATCAATGCTGAAAGATACTTTGTGACCCTCATCAACAGGATCAGAGCGAATCATTACAATTTGGGTTCATTGCTGTTTAAGAAGAATTACGTTGACTCCCAGCGTTGTGAGTGCGGGTATGAATGCGAGGACTTGAGACATGTCCTCCTACAGTGTCACAAGTACGACGATCTTAGGATCAAATTAGATGAAGACCTTAGAGCCGCGGGTTATCTTGCGGAAATTGACGTATACAGACTTATTAAAAATAAAAATTGGAATCTGCTTTATTTGATTTTTAAGTTCCTTAAGGGAACAGGCAAGATTATTTAGTATGCTTACAGCATTTGTTCCAGTATTCCTTAGGAACGGTTTACATTGTTTGTGCTAGATTGTCCTCAGACAAAAGGCACCTTTACTCCCTCACCCGAGGGAAAATTTAAAAAACCCCCCCTTCATAAACTTAAGGGTTTGCAGCATCAAATCTACCTGTTGTCTGTTGTATATCGCGAGCATTGCAGTATGACTCTCATGGCACGGTTTTGTGCCACTTGCAGTCGATTCAGTTGCGTTTCACCCATGCCTACTAACATCGTTGCGCAATATTCAAAGTGAGGCGCTATGATAGACTTATACACAGTACATCGAGTGTACGCCGATATATCATTTCCTATTCTATTCAGAAAATTCACTTTTTTCCCTATTTTCTTTAACATATAATCACAGTGATTCTCCCAACGGAGTTTACTATCGATCATTACACCCAGATGTTTCGTTATCTCGACACGCTCAATTATAGTTCCATCCAAACTTTTTACTATTATGTCTGTTTTTATTTCTTTCCTTATACTTTTAACTATCATATATTTGGTCTTATCTGCATTCATTTTTAACATATTCACATTCATCCATTCTTCAAGTATACCGAGCACCATGTTTAGTTTTATTTCTAATTTCTCACAACTTTTGCCTGTTACACTTGCGGTCGTGTCATCTGCAAATAATCTAAATATACTTCCCTCCGGACAGACTTTAACTATATCATTTATATACAAAATAAACAATAGAGGTCCTAATACTGATCCCTGTGGCACGTCATATACTGTCTCAATTATTTTAGAACATATATCATTGAATCTAACTTGCTGCTTTCTATTACTTAAATACGATATTATCCATTCCAGTACTACTCCTCTTATTCCATACTGATATAATTTTTCCACTAATCTTACCCTATCTATTGTCTCAAACGCTCTCCTGAGATCCAGGAATAACACCCACACCATTTTTTTCTCCTCAATTATCAACTTCCATTCTTCGCTAAAACTTTGAATTGCTGTCTCACACGACTGCTGTTTCCTAAATCCCAATTGGTATTCGGTTATTATTTCATTGTCTTCTAGAAATTTTTCCAACTGTTTTTTTACAACTAACTCTAATACTTTTTCATATATCGGTAACATATTAATCGGTCTATACTCGCTCGCTTTTTTTGGTTTGTTTACCTTTGGTATCGGTATTATCGTTGATGCTTTCCATCCTTCTGGAAATTTATCTGTCCTAAGCGAATCATTTATTACCCCTACAAACTCATCTTTTATCACAGGTAGCACCATTTTCAGTATATCACTATTTATCTTTTCCTCGGTTCCGTTCTTTCGTGGTAGTTCCCTAACAATTTGTTCCAGATCACTTGCACTAATTGGCTCAAAATTTTCCATAATTCCCTTATTCTCAATTACATAAATAGGTTTCCTACCTGTGCCTTCTATCCCCTTATTACTAATAGATTGCACAATGTTGCTAATATTTTTTACATAATATATATTAAACTTATCAGCTATATTGCATTCTTCTACGTCTTCTAATATTTCAAAATCTACATTATCGATGTTCTCTGAACCCCTTTGCTCACCTTTAATTAATTTTTTCAAAGTTTTCCACATTTTTGTAGGATCACTCCTATTATTATCTATCATATTCTCATAATATTCTTTCTTTTTTGCCCTGATAAGTTTAACTACTGCATTTCTTTCATTCTTGAAAAATTCTCAGTCCTGTTCTTTACCTGAGCTTATTGCTCTACTGTGAGCCTTATCCCTTCTATCTGCTGTCATTCTAATTTCATCTGAATACCACATTTTCCCTTCCCATATTTTCGGAATCTTTAACTTTTTCTTAGGTGCTACAGTATCCAATACACTTACTATACTATTAACAAATCTCTCCGCCCTTATGCTTATATTTAGCCCTTGACCTTGCTCAGTTCTTTCTTCCATTATTCTAAGAAATTCATCCACATTAAATTTACTATAGTCCCTGCCTCTAAATTCTTTATATTTATTTCTATTTTTATCTATATTAAATTCTATTTTTAGCTATGTATGGTCCGTGATTTTAGGTTTCTCATTCACTTGTACCTTTATTTCTTTATTCGAAAAAATTAAATCTATCATCGTTCGACTATCTTTTGTAACTCTCGTTGGACAATAAACGTATTGCCTCATCCCTAGGTTTTGCATTACCGTTAATAATTTCTTTGTGTAAAATGAATCTACCATTATATCTATATTAAAGTCCCCTATCACTATACAGTCATACTTTATTATTAAATCTTCAACCGTATCTTCCAAAAATCTCACGAAATCGCCATTTGACGCACTCGGCGAATGATACACTACTGCTATCATACTTTTATACAAATTCTCTCTTATTTCTACCACCACGCACCA
The DNA here is from genome assembly GCF_003070985.1 of Temnothorax curvispinosus. Taxonomy (NCBI): domain Eukaryota; kingdom Metazoa; phylum Arthropoda; class Insecta; order Hymenoptera; family Formicidae; genus Temnothorax; species Temnothorax curvispinosus. The sequence continues at coordinate 8,289 of NW_020224205.1, forward strand.
ACAATTTGACACTATCTTTTTCTTATCAACTATTTTAAATTTAATATTATCCCTAACATATAACAGCACTCCTCCTGTGTTTCTATTTTCAGCATCACATCTAACTATACTATACCCCGGTACATTGACCTCACTATCTTCAATTTCTACAGTCAATCTAGTCAGTCTCAGATAACGCTAAAATCACAGGATTCACCCTCTTCATAATCTGATGTTGAATTTCATTCTTATGCGCCAAGAAGCTTTGCGCATTCGTATACCAGAGTAATTCCGCTTCTCCCTGTGGTTGCTATTTTGCATCTTCCCAGCCGGCTCTTTTTTTTTCTTCCTCCAATACTTTCTTAAATGTCGGACATTCCGAATCTAGCGCCTCGTGTTCAACATTTATCTTCAAGTTGTACGTCTGATTCTTATGGGTACAGTTTACACACCTCTTCTTTGCCGTCGTACATTCATTCGCCTTATGATTTCCTGCACATTTATAGCATGTTTCCTGTCTCGTGCAATTCTTGGCAATATGGTAATAGCCCCAGCTTTTTGATTGTATCTATCAGTTCATCATCCTCTATTTTCATTTCTTCTCCACCAACATTAATTATTTTAATCTTTGGTTTCCTCTTCTGTGGCTCAGAGACCTTGACCTCCTCGCCCATTGCCGCTTGTACCGTCGCCTTTAACTTATCCTTCTCTTCTTCCGTCTCACATCCTAAGATCACTGTCCCTTTACCTCCCTTTCTTAATTTGGTAATTTCTATTTCTATCTTGGTTGTATCAATTTTATCTTTAATTGTTTTCTTCGTAATTTCACTCTCTTGTTGTACTTTTGGTTTTATAATCAAGATATTTTCTTCCTTCCTTTCTATAATCACATCGCTATATTTTCTTGTCGCTCCACCAGACGGTCCATATGCCCCTTGCGTCAACATTTTTCTCAATTCTTCTATTTCCTGTTTAATGCCTCCCATCTCCTCACGGACTATTTCTTTTATTATTGACTTTATCTCCTTTTTATATGCTGCCTCATCTTTTAATATTTTCACTGTTTTTACAAGCCAATTTATTTTTCTATCAATATCCCCTGTTCCACTCGCGGCTGCTACTTTATTCCCGCTGCTTGGCGCCGGACTCATTTTTGCAGGTGCCGTTGCTCTTCTTGCTGCTGCCACTGCTTTATTTATATCAGCTACTTTATCACCATCACTAATAATGAGCTTCTCAAATGGGCCAGGACACGACACCAATTCGCGGTTTCTATCATAAATTTTGTGCTTAGATACACAACCTGGATGGTAGAAAAGCTTAGCACAGGACTTGCATGCGATCACCTCCGTTTTTATCGCTTTCTTACATGCCGAGCATCAATACTCGGCGTATTTCTCGTTCATTCTGCTAATATCGGCAGAGACAGTTAATTGACTCGTCACTTTAACACGTCACTTTCACACGTCAGCGTTTTGTGTTCGCCGCCGATATCTACCTGTCCTACGAGGCTTCGATGACCTCTGTACGAAATGCAGTTCTCGTGTCTATGTATCAACATATTCCGGCTAGATAACACTCATGGCTACCCCCGTTCTATGCAGATATTCGTTACACAACTTTTTAACGTCCTCCCTCACTTATAAACCACTCAAAAATTAACACTTACGGAGCGATGTTTCACACGTCTGCTTCTTGACAGAGGAGAGAGAGAGAGAATGAATGGAATGAATACATTTATTAGCTTTTAGCTATCATACAATACACACAATACACTTCACTTAAATCCATTTTTTTTCAATCTTCTTTTAAATTTGCTTACATTATTATCAATGTTTCTTATTTCCTCAGGCAACTCATTATAAATCCTTATACCATCATAAAACAAATCTTTCTGTCCTGTTTGCGTTTTTCTAAATTGTACTTGTAATTGGTTTACTTGCCTCGTTTTGTACTTATGTCGCTCTCCTACCTTTTCAATCTTATTACACAACCCCCTCGGTAACAATCCATTAGCTAGTTTATACATAAATATACATACATTATACTTAATTCTCTTTTCTACGCTTATAATTCCTAGGACACTCCTCACTTCATCGCATGAGGTATATATCGAACATTTAAGTACTGACCTAATTGCCCTATTTTGACATACTTGCAACTTATCTAATTGTACTCTACTCAAACCTATAAATACTGTTGAGCAATATTCCATATGTGGTGCCACAATTGCCTTATACAATATGCTTTTTACATATAATGATAGGTCGACACTTACTCTCTTAATAAATTGTGTCTTAGCACTCATCTTTTTAATAACATATTGCACATGCTTCTCAAATGTCAATACCTTATCTACCATTACACCTAAATATTTGTATTCATTTACTTGCTCCAATCTTTCGTTCGCAATTCTTATATCACACTTCGTATTTTCCTCGCATCTACCACTTCTTAGTAACATGAACTTACTCTTTTCCCCGTTCAATTTTAACTTATTTGCGCGTAACCAACCATATATTTTCTCCAGTTGCTTATTAATAACATATTCAATAGCATCTATTCTTAAGTTTTTAAAGTAAATAATAGTATCGTCTGCAAACATTCTAATTTTGCATCCAAGAATCATTAAGTTTACAATATCATTGATATATAATATAAACAGAGAGGGAGGGAGGGAGGGAGGAAGGGAGGGAGGAGGAGAAGGAGGAGAAAGAGAGAGAGAGAGAGAGAGAGAGAGAGAGAGAGAGAGAGAAGATTTATTATACCCAAACAAAGGCTAAAGGACAAAAAGTAATATAACATTTACAGAAATATTGCAGATACAACAATAAAGATATAACAAGATGAGATACAAGTGCTCTCACTCAATATTGAATTAGACCGCCAAAGCATATAACGTAAGAAGCCAAAGTAACATAAGATTTGCTCAATACAGTACAACATACATGAACTTAATAAATCGATCGAGATAACATTTCCCAATACGATATAAAGCAACCAAAATGTATAGAACTATACAAATAAACAACTTAAAACTAACGCACTTATATAACTAACGCATTATAATAGTAAACTACTTAGGGCTAACGTACCTACAGTCAGTCCACTAACCGACCACTTAACATCTAAACTGACCTCGATACAAAAATAAGAAGAGAACCGCAAGTAGATATGTTAAGTCAGATTCAGATGTCAGCAGAAATGATCGAAGAAGACTCTTAAATGATACTAACGACGATGCAAATGTTATACTGTCAGGGAGCGAGTGCCAGAAATAAATTGCGGAGATATGAAATGAGTTCTTGTATGTTACTGTTTTATGGGCAGAAATGTGGAAGGCTTGAGTAGAGGCGGCCAGACGCTCGGATCTCCTCAACAGTGGGTCAGGTACGGTGAAAAGCTCACGAAGGTAAGAAGGTGATCGCATATAGAGGATCCGATACATCTGGCAGCCCATGAAGTAAAGTCTCTTATTTTCGACACAAAGCCATCCTAATTTACGCCTGTACGGTGTTATGTGCTCATCACGCCTGAGATTATATATGAATCGAATACTGCAATTTACTAGTCTCTGTAATTTAATATTTAACTCGTCAGTCATGCTATGATAAACTAGACAGCAATAATCAATGTGAGGCAATATTAGGGTAACAACTAGTTTTATCTTAAGCTTAATCGAGAGAGAATTTCTGTTGAATTTGAGACTATACAGTGCGTGATGAACCTTTTGAGAGACGTGGATGACATGCTTCTTCCAAGAAAGATCTGACGTAATGACACCAAGGTTCCTAACTTCACTCACAAAAAGTATTGGCGTGTTGTTTACCACTACAGGCTGTAAGAGGTTTAGATCGATGGTTCCAATGTGAGCTCGACTACCAAATATAATGATCTTAGATTTGTTCGGATTGAGCTTTAGACCGTTTACACCAGCATAGTCAAAAATGGCCTTGGCATCCCTAGTAATCAATTTAAGACCACGATTTATGTCGGCCGGTGGACATGAGAGATAAGCCTGAACGTCATCAGCAAAAAGCATATGATAGGTGTATAGCAAAGCACGCGCTATATCGTTGATATATAAGGAAAACAACGGAGGACCGAGCACAGAGCCCTGCGGTACTCCAGATGATGTGAACAGCCACTCTGACATGTTACCAACATCCTATACCACTGCCTGAGATCGGCCTGTAAGGTAAAAAAAGAACCACATTATAGCTTCGTCAGAGAACCCAACCTCTTTCAGCTTTAAGCAAAGCAGAGGATGTGGGACAGTGTCGAATGCCTTGCTGAAGTCGAAGAGTATTGTTGTAATAGTATTTAGTTTATCGCTTTATTTTTTTAATGTTTCTTTAATGGTCCTTATGATACATTGTTTTAAGCGCGCGCTTGTGTGACTCTAGCCCTCTTCTTTACCGACTACTTTACCGATTGAAATTATTATCTCTAGGGTCGTTACCAGTCGTTCGTTATGTTACGCGCCGCACCTATCTAACCTCTTAGATTCGGCTGTACTTTTTGTACGTTACGCACGTTAAAAGCATCTTTCTCTCTGCGAGTTTTGCTCAATTAAACGGATTTATAGAAGTCAAGTGTGCTTATTATCAACCCTCTGCATCAGGTTATGGGCCCAACACGCAGTCATTACGCGTACTTGTATAATTGAGCGGAATCGTGAGCTGTTTATACGGTGGCAGTTCGAGACGAGCGTACCGCGTGTAAAAGCTCGAGTTACGGCAATCTCAGTTAATAGAGAGAAAAGATAGCGGTGGAAAGTTTTCCAAGTACAAAGACGAACAAAGATAGCAATGTCAAATAACGAATTAGCCACTATCAGGAAGTTGTCAGGCCAGGACAATTTCTCAGTATGGAAATTCCAGTTAATGCTCGTAATGCAAGAGAAAGGCTTTGATGATGTTCTGGATGGATCCGAGTGCAGGCCAGATGGAGGAGCACAACTGGATAATTGGCTGAAGAAGGACAAAGGTGCGAGACGACTGATTGGCTTAACTGTCGAAGAGAACGTTATTAATCTCATCATGGGATGCGACTCTGCAAATGAGATGTGGGAGACAATTCTAGGACTCTATGAGAAAAAATCAGGACAACGAATTGTAAGTTTATACAGACAGCTGCATAATTTAAGGATGACTCCGGACATGTCGATGACAGACTATATCGGGAACATCAAGAAGACGCTTAGTGCACTGAAAGCGGCAGGAGGAAAGATCGAGGATTTGAATGTGATCATTTTTTTATGATCGAGGATTTGAATGTGATCAGACATCAACCACTGTTTAGTTATAAAAAAAGGGAATGTGCAGGGATCAAGGCTCACTCGCCGATCGATAACCGTCCGTGCTCAGTTTACTTACCTTAATCTTAAGGGCTATTTTAAGCGCATAGGAATTTCAGCGAAAAAGGGAAATCGTGGAGTCCGCAGGACGTAACAGTATTTATATGAAATAGGGGTAGAAAAAATTGAGAAATATAATAGAAATAAAAAAAATTGATATGCATATATGCCTCAATTTTTCTGCCCAATTTATGTCATTCAATTTATGTCATCGTCGTAGTCGTCGTAGTCGTCGTAGTCGTGGTAGTCGTCGTAGTTGTCGTAGTCATCTTCTTCTTCGCGAAATCTTAAAAAGTGTTGTTGGTTTGGCCTACCGTGCCGCTAGATGGCACTTGTCACGAGTAAGTGATAGAGCTCTAGATTATACTCTTATAATCTAGAGTTCTAGTAAGTGAGAGCCGTGTTATGCGGCAAAGTTTACTGCATTCAAATTTTCGATTATGAGTTGTCATCAGATTTGTATGTACATCGGGTGACTCGTATTTTGGTACAATTCCGGAGTTGAACAGCAACCCCTATGTGGTCTATAAAAGGTTCAAAGGGGTAAAAACAGTTTTCTAACGTAAGAAGAGGAAGGAGTAGTGGGCAGTGGTTGATGTCTGAGGGTACGAATTACGGATTGTAGTTCTCGCGAAGATGGTTCCACAGGGATTAATAAACCCCTTCCCTTTACCTCTTACTCTTTATCCCTTACATCTTACCCCTTACTTTAAAAAAAAAAGGGTTAAAAATTTCGAATTTTCATTAAGACTTAATTCATACTTAGTTTATCACAATTCGAATTTTGACACAGATCCGGGGTTGATCAGTAACCCCCTGTGGCTTGTAAAGGGATAAAAAGAGGTAAAAACAGTTTTCCAAAAAAAAAGAGAAAAGAGTGAAAGACGATGGTTGGTGTCTGAGGACGGATTGTAGGTTTTGCAATGGTAGTTCTATTGGGGTTGGTGCCAACCCCCCATTTCTCACTCTTAAAAAAAAAAGTTTAAAAATTTCGAATTTTAAATAAGGTTTAATTTATACTCAGTTTGTCATAAATCGAATTTTAGTTTACGTCTAGAGCGGTTACTTTACTCCAGTATGCAATATTCAACACTTGAGCTTGTTACAAGCTAGGGAGCGGTCGGGGAAGATTGGCACCTGAGAACGAATTGTAGCCCTTATAAAGCCAGACCCAATGCCGTTGGACTCATCCCTCTAGCCCTCTTTGTTTGAAAGTTAATTTTTAAAGTTAAAGGTTAAAGGGAGTTAAAAAAAATGGTCCGACTGAAATGAAATAAAATTCTGTGGATAGGGCTCCATGTGGCTGACAAAAAAGGTCTTATAGACTCATTTTCTAAAATTAATAGTTAAAAAGTTATAGAATTTTAAAGAAAAGTAAAAAATTTACGAAAAATTTTTTTTCAAATTTTGATAGTAACTCTTTACGATTTGGATTTTTATTTAAATTCCGAATAGCTAACTTACTCGAAAACAAAATTCTAAAATGTTTGCGCTTGTTACGAGCGAGAGAGTGATCAAATAAAGTTGATGACACCTGTTGCGGCCCCAATTAATATAACAATAAATAGTATTAAGAATAAAGACCGCGAAGAACAATAGGGAACGCGACCGCGAAAGCCCGAAAGAATTACGCAACGCCGAATCAGCAAGAGATGAGTTGCGCGATCGGCCCACATACGATCGAGCAACTCAGCGATATCGAAGGACGAGACGAGGACTCAAAAGGAAGCGACAACAGGAGACGAGAGGGCAATCAAAGTCAGGGAGCAAATCAGTAACGGGCATTCTTGTACGCAATAATTGTAAAACGGATTTAAGTAGAGTATCGTTTATTGAACGTGTCGTGTGTTATAATCCTTCCCGCCTCCTCCGTGGAATAAAAGATCCCCGGTGTCCCTCTTGCAAAAAAAGGGCACAACAAATGGTGGCAGCGTGAGGGATCCAGTGGCAGGACGGGAACGGCAGCTGAAACAGAAAAATAAGTGAATCAGTGAGGCAGTGCAACATCCTCAACGGAGACACGGCAGCCAGATTCAAAAGCAGCGGACAACACGGTAGCGGCCGACGAGGGACAAGCGAGCAGCGTAACCCGAGAAGGCACCGACCTACCTCAACGGAGGCTCACCGACAGATAAGGCGGCACGAGCACCGACCAGCAACATGCGACTAACGACCGTAATGTAAGTCGATTAAGCAAATTATGTAAAGCGCAATCACCGTAAATGTCAGAAAACGAAAATCCACCTGCGGAACTAAACCAATCGTGGCTCCATAGCGAGACGTCACGACGAGCGCGTAGAAATAGACCGTTAAGCCCCGTGCAAACGACCGAAGAAGTCGTAAGCGATAATCGCGAAACCGTGCGTAGAAATTTAGACGCGTACTACTCAAGCGAAAGCAAATCAGAACCGAAATTACACCCAAACAGCGTAATCGAACGTGAACAATTCGACGATTTCGTTATAATTTTAGACGCGAGAATAATAGGACAAAATAACTGCCCCGACGAAAATAGACTCCACCCCTCACACGCGCACGCACAATCCGAAGACGCGGACAGTACAACCAGTAGGCGAACACACAGACGAGAGTTCTCATTGCCCTCGTATGATAGCAGCGTATTTGACCCGCAAGAGTATTATTCTGCCCCGAGACACGTGAACGTAATCGAGATGGCGGAAGCAACAAATAGCAACCACGACGCGAATAACGTAAATGACAACGCGCCGATAACCCCAGAGGAAATAGACGAAGAAATAAACCGTCTTAATCGAGTGCTATCACAAAGAGGCACCCCGGCGAATCACCGTAACCGGATACCCGCACGGGCCGGACTGCCGCGAGACGATAGAGATTCCATTCTCGACGAAATATTAAACGGAATCCGCAACTTACAAGATCGCGTAAATCAACTAGAAACGGCGAATCCTGAACGCCGCGAATTTCACGCGAGATGCGAGCCAAGTAACCTCCCGTTCGAAGTAACGTACGAAAGAACGTCATACGATTTTCGGAACCAAGCGGAGCGCGCAATCGGATATCTGCGTTTAAAAGAGGCACGAGACATGATACCCGAGTTCGACGGAGCCTCGAGTAAATTACAAGAATTCTTAAGCGCCGCGTCATATGCAATAAAAAATATAAATCCTATGGAAGAAGGAACGTTATTAGAAGCAGTGCTATGCACTAAGCTAAAAGGAAGAGCGATGATAGACTTTCAAACGCGAGAGATAAGAGATTTCGCACAACTAAAGAAGGAATTAGAAGTTTGCTATTTGAGCCGCAAAGACACTTACAACTAGAGTTTAATACACTCAAGCAAAAACCCGGAGAAAATGCAAGAGCATTCGGATTAAAGCTGGCCACACACACTTTTTCGTAACAGTAACAGTAGGATTTCGACCAATCGTGTTACTCGATTTGGGAACGTACGGTCGTACGTTTTCGAATCGAGCAACGCGATTGGTCGAAATCCTACTGTTACTGTTACGAAAAAATGTGTGTCCGGGGCCTAAAAGCCGATAAGCTAGCGAGCTATACGACTCCATGATAGAGGGAAGAAATCACACCATAGAAAGCAAGCGAACTATATTAGAAACGATTCAACAACAGGCATTACAGAATTTTCAATTAGGATTAAAAGACGAGATCAAGTTACTTGTCCGAGCTCAGCATTTCGCAACATTGCAAGAAGCGATTGCCGGAGCGAGCGCCGAGGAAAAAGTAAACGGGCCGAGTGGAATTCCGCCGCGTCCCAAAAATAATTATGCGTACTCGCCGCAACCGCGCGATAACCGATCGATATTACAATGCCAAAAATGCGGAAAATACGGGCACCTTGGAAGGGAATGTCGTACCAATAGATATGCGAACCGTTTCTCCTTACCGAAACCTGATAGGACACCAGGCGTAAACGCGATAGATAAAGTCTGCAATTACTGCAAGAAGGCAGGACACATGCGCGAAGAATGTTGGTTGTTAAATGATCGACCAAATAAAAAATGGACGAATCACAACAAACCTAATAACCCGCGAGGACAAAATAAAAATTTTTACCCGAAAACGAATAGCCCGAGAAAAAAGGACAGTAATTCAGCCGCGAATAGCGATGAGGAAGACAAAGAGGACACAAAGCAGCGCCGACCGGCGTTAGAGTATCAGGTGTCACACATGACGAACAAGCCGCAAAAGCGTGCAGGGCTGGACTTAATCACTCTGCCCATGCGAGAAGCGAAGCGCGAAAAAATAAATTTACTGTTCGATACTGGAGCGGCCGTATCAATAATAAAAGTAAAACATTTGAAAGGCGAAACAATGATAGAAAAGGATAAAATGGCCCTTACAGGAGTAACAGGTCATAAAGCCCATACGATTGGAAAATTTACAGCAACTATTGACTTGAAAGATAGAAAGATCAAGCACACGATATATGTCGTCAAGGATGATTTTCCGATAGAATACGACGGAATACTAGGCGTAGATTTCATAAAGAAACATCGAGCGTCATATAGTTACGAGTCGAGCGCAATACGCATAGGGAATAGCACATTAAAATTATACCCGTATAAGAAAATGGTTTTGAAACCGCGAAGCGAGACAATAGTGCAAGTCGCGACCGATAAAAATTCACTAGGAATAATACAGGCAGAAGAGACAATGCCAGGAGTGTTTATAGGAAATTGCCTGGTGATGCCAGAAAACTTTCTATGTCCGGCAAGCATACTAAATACAACGGAGAAGACAGTCGAAATGTTAATGCCGCAAGTAACATTAGAAGAGTTAGAGCAAAAAGAAGCAGAAAAGATAGAAGTAAACCAAGTAGACAAAGCAGAAGAAACAATGCCGCATAGCAAAAAAGTCGAAAAATTGATACGCACGCAACGAAACACTTAAACGAAAAAGAAAAGAAAACCATTATGGAAATTTGCAGAGATTACAGCGATGTATTGCATGTGGAAGGAGAACCACTGACATGCACTGATATCGTCGCGCATAAGATTACTACAAAGGCGGGCAGCGTACCGGTCAACGTCCGACCGTACCGTTTGCCAGAAAAGCACAAGGAAGAAGTAAATAGACAAGTGAAAGAAATGTTGAAAAACGGAATTATTAGACCTAGCACGAGCCCGTGGAATGCGCCGTTGCTAGTAGTACCAAAGAAAAGAGACGCATCAGGAAAATTAAAACTGAGAGTGGTAATAGATTTTCGGTTTGTGAACGACCTAACGGAGGGAGATTCCTTCCCATTGCCAAACATAACCGATATCCTAGACCAACTGGGAAAAGCAAAATATTTTACCACGCTAGACCTCGCCTTGGGATATCATCAAATCCCGATGGAAGAAGAAGATAAAGAAAAAACAGCGTTCTCGACACAATACGGACATTACGAGTATAATCGAATGCCTTTTGGACTGAAAAATGCCCCAGCAACATTTCAACGAGCAATAATAGCCGTTTTAGCAAGACTAGTAGGATTACAATGCTTAGTCTATCTAGACGATATAATAGTATACGGAGCAAGTTTACAAGAGCACAATAAGAGATTAATTGAAGTGCTAAAAAGACTGAGAAAATATAATTTGAAATTACAGCCCGATAAGTGCGAATTCCTTCGGAAAGAAGTGACGTATCTCGGACATGTAATAACAAAAAACGGAATCTCGCCAGACCCTTCAAAATTAGAAGCAGTAAAAAGCTTCCCGTGACCAACAAAAGTAAAAGACATCCAGGCTTTCGTAGGATTAGCCGGATATTATCAAAGATTTATTAAAGATTTTTCAGCAAACGCCAAGCCACTCACAAAAATGACCAGAAAAGATATCAAATTCGAGTGGAACGCAGAACAACAAAACGCATTTGAAATACTTAAAGAAAAACTAACTACAGCACCGGTATTAAAATACCCGGACTTCTCCCAAGAATTTGTAGTAACGACCGACGCGTCAGATTACGCAATAGGAGCCATACTGTCACAGGGAAAGATAGGTCAAGATCAACCCGTGGCGTATGCGAGCAGAGTACTATCTAAAGCCGAGCAAAATTATAATACTACCGAGAAAGAATTACTAGCGATAGTATGGGCGGTGAAACACTTCCGACCATACGTTTATGGAACAAAATTTACCGTAGTGACAGACCATAAATCATTGGTTTGGCTATTTAACGTAAAGGACCCCGGATCACGATTAATCCAATGGAGATTAAAATTAGAAAAATACGATTACACTATTGTACACAAGGCCGGTCAAGAGAATAGAAACGCAGATGCGCTGAGTCGACATGTGTCGACAGATATCAACAAGATAGAGAAGGAAAAGAATAACAAAGAGGAGAGCGAAAGAAAATACACAGAAGAAGAGAAGCAACGTATATTATACAAATACCATGATGCACTTGTAGGAGGACATCAGGGTGTGGAACGCACCATAAACCGAATAAGGTTGACGCATAATTGGAGAGGATTAACCCAACCTCCAGGATTAACCTCCAGACGTCGAAGATTACATTAATAAATGCGAACTATGTCAGAAGAACAAGTTATCGCGAAAAAATAAAGCACCCTTAGTAATAACAGACACCGCGGACAAACCGTTCGAAAAATGTGCTCTAGATATAGTAGGACCACTGACGGTGACCGAAAACGGAAATAAATATATCCTCACGTTTCAGGATAATTTATCAAAATTCAGTAAGGCGATACCCGTACCTAATCAAGAAGCGAATACAATCGCGAAAGAATTCGTCACAAAGATTATCTTTGAATACGGTATCCCCGACAAAATACTGACGGATAGAGGAACGAATTTCCTTAGCGAGATATTTAAAAGCACGTGTAAATTATTGAAGATAGAAAAAATTCAAACAACGGCCTACCATCCCGAGAGTAATGGAGCATTGGAACGCTCTCATAGAACATTAGCCGAATACTTGCGACATTATATTAACGCGGACCAGACAGACTGGGACGAATGGACGCCATACGCAATGTTCGCGTATAACACGACGCCACACACGGCGACCGGGTTTACACCCTTTGAATTAGTATACGGGCACCGAGCGACACTACCGACGGCACTGTCGCAACCACCGAAACCAACGTATACTTATGACGATTACGCGCAAAAGCTAAAAGAAAAATTAAGTGCGACACAACGAGTTGCAAAGGAACATTTGCGAAACGAAAAATCTAAGGCCAAGGAGACGTATGATAAGAAGACAAAAGAAATTAATTTCCGAGTGGGAGACAAAGTTCTCTTGCACGACAAAACGGTGCGTAGAGGGAGATCGAAAAAATTAGAATCCCCGTGGATAGGACCGTATGAAGTAATTGAAAAACATTCAGACGTCAATTACACGATCAAAAAGGGACAGAAAATCACGCGAGTACACGTAAACCGATTAAAGCCCTTTATAAAACAGTAAAAACAGCGTAAAAGAACAAAAACAAGCAATAGAAAGTAGGCAATAGAAAATAGGCGATAGTAAAAACTAAGGAAAATAAGATAATAAGTACTTACCGAACATCAAACACGTCGCACCACACGGCGCCCGGTGGCCACATCCAACGTGACCTCCAGGGGGTAGAGGAGATGCATCCATGTACCCGGGGGTGTTAACAACGCTTCCGCGTAGGAGGGAGGGGGCGACGTCGGCCCCGAACCCAAATTCGCCGCCACCCGCGCACTAAGCGCGGCACCCTCACTCACGGCACCCGCACGAGCAGCGCGTAGCCAGTACGTGCGCCAACATGCGTCGCACGTCGACGGAACAAAAAAACGGTTACACAGCCTGCACCTCATTTTACAATTAGCGCAAACAAATATGTGCTCAGATCTGAACCACGTCTCCAGAGCAACTAAACGCGCGAGGAGAGAAAAAAAACGCGAGGAGAAAGCATTATCAAGCCAAGGTAAAAATTCGAAGAAAGGTAACATGAGTCCTCATCTTACAGGACGCTGATTGTCGTCCAGCACTTCGCAAAAAAAGCGAAACCTGAGACAGCCCCATCGTACGAGATACGACAATTCAGCAGCGAGCCGGGAATATACTTTGAGAGAACCGGACAATTGCAACAGGTAGAAGCTACTTGGAAACTAGCGATTAAAATCGACGTAGCAGCCCTAGGAAACCGATACCACCAACTTCAGGAATTTCTACAGCAAGCTGAAGAAGTATGCGAAACGATAATCGCAAAGGACACGCAGCAGACGTGCAAAAACATTCTTCATACGATAGAAAAAAATAACAAAAAATTAACGCAATTATTAACGCGATTACAGACTATATATAAAACTAATAATAATAAACGAGGTTTAATAGACGCGATCGGCACGATCAGCAAAACGCTGTTCGGCACTATGGATGCCGACGACGCAAAACACATACAGGAGCAGCTTGAACTGATACAAAATCAGCAACAGACTCTACGGCACACCGCAAAAAGTCAATTAAAGGTGATAAATGCCACAATAGGCCACATGGAGGCCTTAGAAAAATCGTTATACCACAACGAACAACTGATGACGAACGTCACAAGACGGATACAGCTGGACACGGCACTATACGCCAGAAGAGAAGAAATAGACGAACAGCTTTTAATATTGTACTAACCACAATTACAGAGGATCTAATAGAAGACGTGAAAGACACGATAGACTACCTCACATATTCGCGGGAAAGAGTAATACTCACCCGCCTATTACCAATAGAAAAAATAATAACCGAGTTAAAAGAGGCAACGTCACAATTGACGCGTGGATCCCACTTTCCATTTAAAACTAAATTAGAAAATTGGAACGAGATACAAAACTATGTAGAAATTAACGCGTATTATGATAAACCGAACATTTACACGATAATCAAATTTCCCGTGGTAGCATACCCCGTGTATGAAATAATAAGAGCGACACCATTACCTGTCCATAACCACGCGAATATTTTCACATTCCTAAGAATTACTCACAACATATTAGCAATAGATAAAGAGAATCATAATTACATAACGCTAGAGGAACGCGATTTAAACGACTGTAAACGAAACGGACTAAAATATGTATGTAACCGAAACTACCCGGTATATTTTGTAAAAGCCGACGCACCATGCGAAGTACAAGTTTACGTAAAAACGCTAGGATATGTAAACACCTGCGAGAAACGTCAAATAATGTCAAACGTAACCTTATGGATAACATTAAGCGAACCACAAACGTGGCTATTCTCAACGCCGAAAAAACAACAGCTGACGATTCAATGTAATGAACAGGCAGAACAAAAAATAGAAATAGAAAGAACAAGGAAACTAAGTATAATCGAAAATTGTAAACTAACCACATTACCCGACATTATTATAAAAACAAAAAGACAAACGACTATGAGACAAATAGAAATGCACTTAGCAGATTTTAACCTAACGCTAACAAACAAAAATAAAAATATTAACGAACAAGCGAAAAAAGAAATTAGATTAGAACCTGTAATTAGGAATCCGAACGAATTAATGGAATTAAGTCTAGAACTAAGCGACATAAATAAAGAATTGGAAAAATCCCAAGACACCTTAATAAAAAAAATCCCTATGTCATATATCCCGTAGGATCCACACTTACGTTAATAATTATATTAAGCATAGTAGGAATAATCATCTATGTAATAAAAAGACATAAAAAACGAGCAAGCGCCCGACCGCATGTACAGGGCGACTCAGCGATACTATACTAGAAAATAAGAAGAATGTAACCTCAGAAACAAATAAAGAAACTAAACCACCCTAACAGAAATAGAAATAGGATAAGCAGCGAAAAATTGTAGCGAAAACTACAGACCGTAGTTTCCTTCTCTCAAAGGGGGAGGGATGTTGCGGCCCCAATTAATATAACAATAAATAGTATTAAAAATAAAGACCGCGAAGAACAATAGGGAACGCGACCGCGAAAGCCCAAAAGAATTACGCAACGCCGAATCAGCAAGAGATGAGTTGCGCGATCGGCCCACATACGATCGAGCAACTCAGCGATATCGAAGGACGAGTCGAGGACTCAAAAGGAAGCGACAACAGGAGACGAGAGGGCAATCGAAGTCAGGGAGCAGATCAGTAACGGGCATTCTTGTACGCAATAACTGTAAAACGGATTTAAATAAAGTATCGTTTATTGAACGTGTCGTGTGTTATAATCCTTCCCACCTCCTCCGTGGAATAAAAGATCCCCGGTGTCCCTCTTCCAAAAAAGGGGCACTACACACCTGAGGCCGCACGGTCCATAACCAAAAACATAATAAGTTAGTAAAAGAAAATAAAAAAATATTTATTAGAAATATCGTATTATATTTGCTTAATAATGCAACTATGTTGCATTATTAACTAATGATGAACTATATATGATATTATGTTCGGTATTAAATAAGGGAGTGATAAATAGAAAAATAAATAATTAATTACAAAGTATATATCATTACTGTGTATTACTGTGATAAAAATACTTAACAAAAATTTGTGAAATTCACCTAAAAAAGACATTAAAAATTTAAAAAAAAAACGCCAAGTATATTTTAGACAAAATAATTTTATAAATAATATTAGATAAATTATGCAAATATTTATTTAAAAAACACAAAAAAGTAAATATAATGGTATGAAAAAAAAGTGAAATCAAAGTATTATTCCAAGTATATTTATTAAAGTAAATAATGTTTTGCAAGATATATATTTTGTGCGTGAAATTGAATTTAAAGGAATATAAGTACAATATTTTATAAACTATCTCTCAAATATGCTGTAGATTTAATATAAGATGCATAAAAATTTTAAATGTATGACATACAACGACATAATAAAATGAGAAGATATAAAATACAATAGATAGCGTAATGAAAGGTGCAAAAATTGAAAAGAGTTTAGTTGCATCGACAATAAGCACCAAATTATGTGAGAAACAACAATCGAAGATGGACATAATCTCCAGCAGCATCCTTGGCGTGCCCGGCGTATTGCCTATAATTTTAACAACAAAATAGTCATCCGCACTTAAGTTTGTCAGTGTGCTATAAGTATAAAGTATTTTATGTGCCAGACTAGAGTCAAGCTCAACAGGGTCTTCTTTCCCCGCTAATTTTTCCAAGCCCGTTCCCTTGGCAGTGGTTTCGCTAAATAGTAGATAGGGACAGTGGGAATCTCGTTAATCCATTCATGCGCGTCACTAATTAGATGACGAAGCATTTGGCTATTTACATCACGCCCTCTGGCGCGCTTACCGCTTCAGGGCAATGCGGTTCCTGATAACAACAAGATCTGGCTGAGCGATCTTGCAGGTTAACGATTGGATCGCTTCTCTGCGCAACAGGTTGCCCAAACAACATGGATACGAGATCCAGCATAACTTTCGTTCTGGTTACTTCCTATCTTATATTGACTGGGTCTATCTAGCACTCTTGGCAAGTCCTCCCGCAGGAGGGAAACCCATCAGACTGATCTGCCGCGGGATTCCTGCATACGGGCTGGAAAAATTGTAAAGCAGAGTTTCCAACTTGGGAAAACGGAACTTGGCCGGCTTAGTGTTGCCGTTACCGCGAGGAGCCACGTGGAGGCGTCCGCCCGTGCGCCGGGGCGGTTCGGTCGCACGGCTCTGCCGCCGTTCGGTGCCCATCCGAACGACTCGCATCACTGATGTTTACGGCAAAATGCCGGCATAGCTTAAAATTGGGAGTGTAAAAAGCTCCCGAATAAATAAATAAATAAGTAATATTAGGTGGATCAGGTCCCAGACCATCGTTAGTATGTAAAAGAATACATCAGTGAGCTAGTGCCAAGAGTTTTTATTCGGCAGCGTCGCTGCTGTTAAGGCGCAAAGGCGCGTTATAATCCATAAACATATGGAAAAGCTCCAATGAGCTCCTGAGCGCTAGCAATGCCAGCGTTCTCAGCAAGCCTTTGTCTTTGATTTGCAGTTTGTGTAGACAGGTAACGGTAGCTTTGGGCATTGCTCTTCTTGTCCCGATTACTATCGGGAGAATCACACAGTCTTTCGCCCCTAACTGAGCTTTAAGCGGGGCTACAAAAAACGCATATTTGGCGAGTTTGTTTCTTCTACCTCTCTGTAGGTCTCCATCCTCATGGCAGATTGTGACGTCAGCCACAAGGACTTTCCCGATAGTGTATGATCAGGTCTGGTTAAAGATTCTTTAAGTGAGGATCTTGTAATCGAGCTTCTTTCGTTATTGTCATGCCACGCTGCCCCAAAACGTGGCGTTCTATGCAGTCTCGAACATCATTGTGACGTTTGATACGACCGGACTTGGTGTATACGCACTACCCCAGTATGTGACCCAATGTCTCAGGTTGAGCCTTACACTTACGGCACATGACGCTGTTGGTCTTAGCGATTCTGTTCAGCGACACCTTGTCCGCTGCTACATTGGCTCTTAACTTGAGTGCCGTAATATACCTGGACGGTTTCAGCAGGTTAGGACGGTATAGCCATTTGTTGCCTACTTTGTCGTCTTTGTAGGCTTGCACTCTCTTGCCTTGGGACGGTAACTCTACCCATTTTTTCCATTCGTTTGCTTTGGCTTTAAGCTTATAACCGTCGATCTGTTTGGTCGACTCTAGGGGCCAACCCAGTCTGGCCACATGCGCCAAGCGCTTTAGCTTGTTCTTCAGCCCTGACGCCACTACTAGGGCTTGGATTGCCGGATCGCTATTATTTAAAAAGCGAAATCCAGCTTTTAACGTTGCGGACGTTACAACGATTTCGAGCTTGGGAAAACCCATGCCGCCATCGCGTTTAGACGCGTATAGCAGACCGTCTGCTGTAGACATTGGGAGGTGCAGACAGTCTTTCACCGTCGTCCTTAGAGTTTGGTCCAGTTCTTTGAGCTCTGTGGCATTAATGGTGCCTGCGATGAAGGCATATAAAAAGTGCTGCAGAATATAGAGGGGTCGCCTTGCGACACCTCTTCTCAATTCTATGTCAAATGATTCGCTACTACATTTCATAGAAGTTCTGGCTTCTTTATACAAGTCCATAATTATTGCGACTACCTTCTCCGACAATCCCTTTCTAAGTAAAGCATACTTAATAGCAGGGTGTGGAAGAGTGTCAAATGCCTTAGCAATGTGAACCGTGACAGCAACCATTCCTTTACCCAGCTTGGCCGCTGAGAGAATTTCATTTAACAAGTGGATGTTGTTATAACATCCCATTTCGGGTACAAAGCCTTTTTGGCGTGCATTCAGATGTACCACGCTTCTCAGGCGTTGGTCTATAATGCCCCCAATATAACCTACTCAATATCGAAAAAATAGTGATCGGTCTATAATTTGCCGTTACTGAGGGATCCTTTCCCTCCTTCAGCAATAGCGTTGTTCTATTGCAGCGCCACGCACTAGGTTGTTTCAATGCCAGCATGATCACATTGAAAATTGTATGGAGGATATCTCCTCCTTCATTCCTCATCAAATCTCCCTTACGGATACCGTCAGGCCCGGCTGCCACCCTCAGCCGTGTTGACCTGATACACTTTACAATCTTCGTCTTGGAGATAGAATACAATATCTCTACTGGATTGTAGGGCACCGTGGCCTCTCGCTCCTCTTAGTCAATATTGCATTGACCTGGGCTTTCCCATAGCCCTTCGTAGAGCTCCTTGACGCTCTGTACTGATGGACTAGATTCATCAGTATCCGATGCCTGAGGATCAATACCCTCTCTCACCATTTTGGCGAGAATCGCGGGGTTACTCCTAAACACTCCTGCACTCGGGCATATGCTTGGGCTTTGCGTTTACTTCTTCCCGAGAGCCCTTTCCTACGACTCCAATGCTTCCGGGCTTTACCGCTTGTCTTCCCGGCCGCCGGAGCGCGGAACAAACTAACCACCAGCTCGTAGGCTGTGTCTACTTCCTCTTGCGTTATTGCCTGACCTTCAGTTTTTGCTGTCAGGAGCTGGATAATATGCTGTTGTGCTTACAGCGATTTCTTGGGCTCGTTCTTTCTGAGCTCCTTAAGCACAGCCTTGATACTGGCTTGCCTCCAATGCGCAGTTGACGCAGATTCAGCAAAACTGTAGATATCACATGGTGTCTCATCTGCATCTAGGACGACATCGTCAACTTCTTCCAGTGGTGCACCATCCACTGGTTGATCCTCTTCACTGAGGGGCTCTTGATTTGCAAGTGTACTCTTGAGCCGTTGCTCTTTCAACCTTTTGTAACATGTCTCATTCCTCTTATCCCTAATTTGTTTCAGGGTTTTCTCCGGCATGAACGGAGCCATAGCTTTCGCTATGTTCCTCTCATCCTTAAGCTCTACTTCGAGCTCGAGCATCCTACTAACATCTTCGGCAGAGAAAACTCTGCCCCGCCTTGACTCCTTTACCTTCGGATCAGCTTACTCCAATCTCAGCCGGTTCCGTGTTGACGGATGTGCCGACCTCTGATGCTGCGACAACCCTATTTGTGTAGGGAAACTTCTGTCACAGTCAGGGCAGTCGAATCGGCTCTGCTCTACGGTTCGCCGCCTCTCATTGTCCCTGCCTGCTGGACACTTTGGTAGGTGGCACGTGGCCGCGTGATACGACACGTATGACTTGCCGCATCGCTCGCATTTGTATCTGATACACCGGATACAGGTGAGGGTGCATTTCCTCTATATGCCGGACCTCGTCTCTGACAGTGAGCGCCATGTAGTCACCCGCTCCTGCCGCGGCGCAACTCTCGCACCGCTTTCGACTGAAGGGGACCGATAATTCACAGACCTATGCATGGTGGAAGTAATTAGGTGTGCTATCTTCTCGGACGAATTTTCGTCACATTCTGCGCAGCACCAAGTTTCCGCCATCTTGCAAAATCACTATAGCCAACCGATAGCAACGCGACGATAAAAGTAAACGAAAGTGTCACGGTATACACAGGTTATACACAGTTTTGTAGCAATTTTATGATTTTTGTGAATGTAATATAAAAAATTTTTTATAATGCCGTCGTGTTCTTTTAAAAACTGTAAAAATACGTCGCAAAATAAAAAAATGTAAGATATTTTTCATTTCCAAAAAATCAAGAAATGATTGCGAAATGGAAAATACTTTGCAAAGAAAACGTCAACCCAAACAACGGTATGTACATATAATACTAATAGGTGATAAATAGAATTTAACAAATTAAAAATTATAAAATATAATAAAATTGATAAAATACATTATTTAAAATTTGTTTATCTAGCTCGGGTTTGTTCCCAACATTTCCATTCTTCACAATATAAAGATCGATCGTGGCTACTTGGGCTACTACCTAACTATAGCCCTGTGAAATCTCGGACATTGAAACTTGATGCAATTCCAATGGAATTTGTAGAGGACAATGCAACAACTGTGGTGGAGAAGGATTTGAGTATGTATATAGACATTACTTCTATTTATATGAATAAATTTATGTTTTAAGTGATTATATATTAATAATGTATAAATAATACTCCTGTCTTCCATACGATATATTAAATATACTTTCAGGAACAGAAGAGAATGAGAATGTACACACGTTGCTACAGACTGTGTTGCATCGAGCTCTGAGAGTTCTGTGATATCGATGCTTGCAAATGAAGTCGCATTAAGCTTCACAAATGAAGAAGCATCATGCTCTGTGACTCAAGTCGCATCGAGCTCTGAGACTCGAGATACACCAAGCTCTGCGAATCCAGTTGCATCATGCTCTACAAGTACAAGCAGTGATAACTTTAGTACGTTCTTGTATTATGATTTTTTGTTGGTTAGATTTCTATTACTTAACTAAATCTTTAGCAAAGTTTTATTTATTTATTTTTATATTTTCTTATCGTGAAGGTTCAATACAAGTTCCTTTCAATCAAGATGATATACAGAAACTGATACGGGAAAATGCAGACTTGGTTCGCCAAAATAAAATTCTTTAAAATAAAGTTCTTCAATTGGATCAGATTAATAAACTGCATGAGAAAGAGATGAAGAATATTAATAAAGGACACGAGCAAGAGATGAAAAACAAATTGCAAGAGATGCTAAGTCCTTTTTTCACACCTGGACAAGTTAAACTCTTAATGAATCCCACGCAGAAGATAACCCGTTGGTCTTCAGAGGATATTGCAGCTGCAATATCATTGAGAAGCGTAAGCCCGAAAGCTTACAGATATTTGAGAAAAACCAAAAAGATTCCTCTTCCAGCACTGTCAACCCTCCGAAAGTGGGTGGCATCATTCAACCTTGATAAAGGAATTCTTACTGACGTCTTGCTGATCATGAAATATAAAGGTGAAAACATGACAGAGTTCGAGAAGGCAACAGTGATCTGTTTTGACGAAATTCATTTGTCAAATCAAATGGCGATTGAAAGAAGGCAGGAGAGAGTTATTGGCCCTCATAAAAAATGCCAAGTCGTTATAGCTCGTGGTTTATTCAAAAAATGGAAACAGCCTGTATTCTACAATTTCGACCAAGATCTCACCAAAGAATTATTATTTAAAATAATTGTTCAATTGTATAACAGTGGCTATACTGTGTTCGGAATGACCTGTGATCTGGGACCATCAAATCAAAATTTAATAAAACAATTAAAAATTAATGTAATGGAAAATGAGGATGAAACATACTTTGAGCATCCGTGCGATGAAAATGTAAAGATCCACGTTTTTGCCGATGCTCCTCATTTAATGAAATTACTTCGAAATCATTTTTTGGATTCCGGATTACATGTAAATGGGCATTTTGTGACTTCGGCGGCCTTGGAAAGGTTACTTCAAATTAACAGTGGGGATTTGAAAATTGCATTCAAGCTGTCGCGTATTCATTTAGACGTCCAAGGAACGCAACGACAAAATGTAAAACTCGCAACCCAGATTTTCTCTGCGACAAATGCATCTGCAATTGAATGGTGCGGTTCACGAGGATTCATGGATAATTGTCCAGAATGGGTTGCAACTGCTACATTATTAAAAATGTTTAACAATTGGTTCGACATTTTTAATAGCGTTTCTAAATACGGAAATCATCCTGGACAAAATGGATATGGTGTTGATCTTGTGCAGCAAAATAATATTCTTGCCAAAGTCACGTCAACAATTAAACATATGAAAGTTGGTAGTCGACAGAGTTTGCTTTCTTTTCAAAAAGGAATTCTCATATGTAATTCGTCATTACGAAACCTGTACTATGATTTAAAGAAGAAATTCAATTCAGAAATGTCATATATAATTACAAGTCGATTGAACCAAGACGTAGTGGAAAATCTTTTCGCGTATATACGATCAATGGGAGCAACAAACGATAGGCCCACGGCATTAGATATTCGCTACAGACTTCGGTGGTACATATTAGGGAAGCATTCAACGGACTTCTTCACACAAGGAAGCAATACCATCGCTCATGACTCAACCATGGACGAAACGTGTCTCACTAGCGGCATTGATTTTGACTCGAACGTAATGTCACCGACCGACGATAATGATGAGGGTAACATTGGTAGTATCACTAATTTTCAGGACGATTTACCTCATGATTATGAAGCATATACTTTTAATGAAGAAAATGCTGATTGTGGTAAGTTTATATCTTAATGATAATTATTACACTTTCATTGTTAAGTATTAAGTACAAGTATGTTTATGTAATATTGTGGTAAGACGGTTGTAGATAAATTTTTAGCATAATATATATCATTCTAATTAATTCATAATTTAAGGTAATGTGATACTTTAAGGTAATGTAATATTTTATTCTAATTAAATTGTACTTTAAATTAGAATGGTAGTTTAATTACATTATTGTAAGCATACTGATGTACTATTATAAAAAAATTTCAATTATATATAATTCGCCTTACTTTGTAATTATTATAAATATTAATTATGATTGTATTATTAATTAGTGACATGGGCAATCGAGTCCCATTCATATAAATGAATGAAATCATTGTAAATAAATTGAAATTTGAAATTGTCAAAAAGTGTTTTTCCGATATAATAATATATATGCATGTTTTGCTTCACACCTTTTCTTTCAGATCCAAGTAGTAGTAGTACATTTAATTATTCTCCTACTTCTGAAGAACTGAAATTATTGAGCCAAGTAGAAAATTTAGAAGTTGTGGACGTCATAGAAGAAGAAGGCCTAAAATATATCGCAGGTTATGCCGCTTTTAAATTTGAATTTAAATTAAATTTATTAATTAATTAAATTTATAAATAAATATAAAAATTTAGGTAATCCTATTGAGATGTTGGTTAATCCAGAAAATGACTGGATTAACTACATCTCTAGAGGGAAAATTATAAGTCCTTCTTCAGACTTATTAAAAGTGGGAAAAATAATGAACCAAGAATTCCAAGATTACCATGGATCCTTCATGCGGAAGGATCCGTCGATATTTGAAGCAATCGCAAATAGGGTTGAAAAGAAAATGAAAAATATAACAATCCCGCGCGAGGTTCTACTTTGTTTAATTAGAACAAGAACATATATAAGACTTCGAGTAATCAATAAAAAAATTTCGGCAGAAAATGCTAGAATAAAACAAAAAAGAAAAATGAAAAAATTTACAAATAAAAAATAATTTTATTTTTATTATATTTTCCATATATTTATTATCTTTTTATTGTTTATTATACGTGTTTATGTGTTTGCTATATTTGTTTATTTATATTTATGTGTTTATATTTATTATATTTTTTAAATATATTCACCAGAATTATATTTATACACGAAAGATCTTTCATTAAAACCCTTTCTTGCCTGAGTCTTCGTTTTAATATCCATTTAAATTATACAAGATGGCGGAATCTTGTCACGCTCTCTTATTGGTCAGTAGAAATGCCTGTGCGCAAGAGCACACCTTATTACTTCCACCATGGACCTATGTTTCCTGCCTTGGTTGTTTCCGTACAGCCCCCTGGCCGTGTTCCAGGGCAATGGGGCCGTGTTCCAGGGGAATGGGGCCGTGTTCCCCATCGTCCGAGGCTTTGCCGTTTCTGAATTTAGCAGTTTAATAAGCCAATCGGGGTTGCTAGCCCATGACCAGCTGTGTTGCCCTGACGGGAATGAAACCCGCTGGCACCGGTCGAGACCGGCCGAGAGTCCAGGGTGTGCTCCCGTTTGTTACTCTTAAGAGAATCATAGTTACTCCCGCGATTGGGCTTTACATTACAAAATGGAGGAGATCCAGGTAACAGTCGTGGATGAGGTGTATGTCGAGCAGAACGCCGAAGGTCACGTAGACAAGCAGATCGCACGTGTTCGTCTTTTCTTCCTGGGTTTCCTTTCCGGTATGCCCGACATAGAATTAGGAATAAATGATATGTGGCGACAAGGTAAAGAAGTCGTTGGTAGGCACGATATCATCCCCGTCGTAACGGAGGAATGGATTCGCCTAGAGAACGTTGAGTTTCATTCCTGCGTTCAGCAGGACAAGTATGAAAAATCGCGGATAATAAAGTTCAAGCCGCCTGATGCATGCTACATTGAATTGATGCGGTTTCGCGTAAAACCGCCAAAAAATAGGGAACTACCGCCTCAGCTAAAAGCTGTTATGTGCGTTACTGGGAACAAAGTGGAGTTGAGAGCAGATATTCTCGTGCCTGGTTTTGCATTTAGAAAACTAGGCTAAATACCATGCGAAGACGTGATGGTTCGCTTTCCTGTACCTGAGTGCTGGATCTATCTCTTCAGAGTCGAGAAACACTTCAGGTATGGCTCCAGCAGCATCCTTGGCGTGCCCGGCGTATTGCCATAGGTATCATTGAATAGTGATTAAAGTTAATTAAAATTAATTAAAATACTATTTGCAATTATACATTATCATTCTGATAAATTTCATGTTGATAACATTAATATTATAAAAACGTAAACAAACAAGAATATTAAAAGAAATGTATTATACAAGATGATAGTCAAATTCAATCTATAAACTACTTTATTATGGTTCTAGTAATGATAATGTTACTGCAAAGAAAGGAAACATACAAAATTTTCTCGAATTTATTAGTGTATTATTATTAAGTTTATTTGTTTAATTTATGAATATAAGTCAATATGTACACAATATAATCCCAAGATATATTACAAAAAAGACTTATAGAAGTATTATTCTCACACAATTAACATACTTTGAAATCTATCCTGTAAAAGAGGAATTTTTCTGATAAGGCCAACCATACATTGTGTATTTCTTTCAATTTTTATTTAACTAGACATCACAGACGCGCGCTATTTAGCTTTAACATTATATTATTACTATTTTATTATTAACCTCTTGATACACATAAAACTGTCAAAATATACGATGACATATGCTCACGAAGTCAGCGCAATGAGAGAACCAATCAGGATCCCGGAAAAAAGTCAACCATAAAATCTCTTACACGGCTTTTTTATGAATGGACTAGATTATAGCGCGCACTTCGCGCGCGCCTTGTGATGTTTTTTATTTGTTATTATCTATGCAAAAAATATTTGAACACTTAATCAATCGACTGAATCGAGACGACCAATCACGTTTGCAATAACACGGCAACAATTGCAAACACGGTTCAGCTAACTTCAAGGTTTCATAAGAGGAGATGGATGGATAAAGCTTATAAAGTTTAAGGTGATGCTGGAGTCGTCTATTTTATCGACAAAATTACCATTTTTTTACTACTCATGTAGCGTCGTATTAATTGGACAGAATTAAAAATGCTTTTCCATAATTGCAGTACATGCATCAATGATTTAGGGAAACTTCGATTTTATATAGAAAACGAGAAAAAATTACGGAATTACAGATTTCCTTACCTACTTTTATTCTAATATGGCATCTTGAGTTACAGCAATCGCTGTCAACTTATCACAAGATGTGCTTCATATAAAAGATATACCATTGATACAAACGTGAGTTTCCCTAAATTGCATAACAAAAAAAACATCGATGAACCCTCCAAATCGAGATTAGAGTCTAATATAAGTCTAATATAAGAGAACAGTGTATATAACGATTCGTGCATATGTGTGCGTGCAATGTGTAGGTGCTATCCTGGTCTATATATCCTTGTCTATACAAGGACAGATATAAGTCGATAACATAGAAAATGGTAATTTTGTCGGCTATACAGACGACTCCAGCATCATCTTAAACGTTGTATTTTTTATGTGTGAATCAAGTATAATTCAGTTAAATGTAGGAGATTTGGGGTCGTAGGGCCAGTATTGATGAGGGATCGGAGAAATTAGCGTAGTAGTGGAGCAGTCGTGGGGTAGCAGCCTAAGTGCTAGGCGTGTGAGCGAAGGATCCCGAGTTCGAGTCCCGGTAGCTCCGTTAATTTTTCTATACGTTTACACAAAAAACAATAATATTATTGTATGTTAAGTAATAATTTATCCATATCTAAAAAAGAGATGTAAAGTCGATACTCGAATCTATCGAAGTTTATTGTTGTCGCTTTTCCGCGATGCTGATTGGTTCTCTCGCTGCGCTTACTTCATTTGCAGCTGTCATCGTATATTTTGACAGTTGTGTGTATCAAGGAGTTAATAGTGTAATAGTAATAGCATAATGTTAAAGCTAAATAGCGCGCGCGAAGCGCGCGTCTGTGGTGTCTAGTGTTATTATATTGTATATGTAATACATTTAATTTATCTTTTTATAATAATAAACTTGAAAGATATATTGTAGAAAATTATTTGTTTATATGCCTTGTTACACATAAAATACTTTATACTTATGGCATACTGACAAACTTAAGTGCGGATGAATATTTTGTTGTTAAAATTATAGGCAATACGCCAGGCACGCCAAGGATGCTGCTGGAGATTATGTCCATCTTCTATTGTTGTTTCTCACATAATTTGGTGCTTATTGTCGATGCAACTAAACTCTTTTCAATTTCTGCACCTTTCATTACGCTATCTGCTCGGGGGGGGGGGGGGGGTTAAGCAATCCCCAAATTTGCAAATTGGTCTGTAAAACGCTGGTTTCGAAGGACCAGAGGGGGGTATCGGCCCCTCGCGAAAGCGAATAGTGTGCACGATGCATGCAGCGAGAATGTTACGACAAAAGCGACTCACGTATCGTTGCCCGGCCCTCCTGGCCGTGGATCTCGTCCTTTCGTTGGGCAGCGAGCCCTCCGTGGTTGCGGGAGGAGCAAAGCAGGCAAGCAAGAGCGTGCGTTTAGGCAAGCAATGCAAGAAGGAGCAATTAGCAAGCAGACACAGGCTATCAGGCAAGGCACGACGATCTTAATGTGTGTAATGATAAACGTCCGAATTTGACCGCATCCGAGTAATGAGTCTTGACTCGACGGTTTCCAATGAGTGAGTGAGTGCCCCCGGCACTCTCCGGCTCGCGCCCCTGTGAAGTACGGCACGAGCGAGTACCAATGGTTCCCGTAAATGTCACCCGCGGGCGGGCAGCACGAGTCGGGTGAGTCGAATATTGACTAAAGTATCAAACGCGATCCGCCGATGTTTTGCGCGAGTCCTCGACCCAAAATCTAAGTTACCGACGTCCCTATCGGTAATAAACGCTATCGCTAATATACTATTTACTATATTATTTCAGGACTAACTTATTGACTAACCTAATCTAACCTAACGCAAATACTAACACTAGAAGACGAGCTTATTCTATATGTACAGGTGAGCGCC
The DNA here is from genome assembly GCF_003070985.1 of Temnothorax curvispinosus. Lineage (NCBI taxonomy): Eukaryota > Metazoa > Arthropoda > Insecta > Hymenoptera > Formicidae > Temnothorax > Temnothorax curvispinosus. The sequence goes on from NW_020224205.1 coordinate 36,261, forward strand.
AAACATTCCGCCCACCAAAATACACGTAATGTATTTTCATTAATCCGTCCTTGTCGCCCGTGGTAAAGTGCCCGACGGCAAGGGGCACAACTTTACCAGGAGACGCAAGATCGAGCCATCCGCCACTCGGATTGTGGCGACACGCGGGACGCCGGCACTACTCGGATGTAGCGCTACTACGCGTCCCCGTTTCCACGAAGCAAACAAAGACAGTCCCAATTTTACGAGCCTACCGCCCACCCTGAAAACGCCCATAGGATCAAGGAAAGGAGCGAGTTTGAAAAGGGGCTTAGGGATTCTTTTCCCGCTTCGAAGCCGATCTATCTCATCGCCAAAGACTTCGGATTGCACGATTTTTACTATGACTAACAACGCGGAGTGCGATTCGAATTGATCCACGACCAAGGTCGCGGGCACCGGCCAAGCATGGATACCATTCGCAAATCTTAAAGTATACGCTATAATTCTACAAATTTTATCCAGCAACGAGAGTTTATCTAGTAAGAAATATATGGAGTTAGGTGGATCGAGCGCGACTAGGGATACGATCCTTTCCTCCTCGTTCGGGAGTGACTCTTCAAAAAGGACAGGTTCGGCTCGGGATTCGAACTTTACTGGCCACTCAGGGCCTCTCCACCACATCGAATTAGCCACTAAATCGCGGGGAAATAGGCCACGGGACCAATGATCTGCCAGATTGGACTCAGTATCGACGTGGCCCCAAGCTGAGACCCGTACGTTGTCCTAAATGCGGGCAACGCGGTTGCGAACAAACGTCTTCCACCGATGAGGAGACCAGCGAATCCAGGCGAGTGTAACTTCGGAATCTAACCAGGCATATTCGGCATCAATGCTAAGATGCCCCTGAAGAACTTGACGAACGTAGGCGATCAACTTTGAAAGCAGTAGAGCTGCACAGAGCTCCAAACGAGGTATGGTAACAGACCAAAGGGGTGCTACTTTGGATTTAGCGCAGAGTAACCGAATTACTACGTCATCGCGCGTAACAAAGCGTAAGTATATTACGGCTCCGTACCCCAGCTCACTGGCATCGCAAAAGCCATGAAGTTCACAACGAGTTACACGGTGTGTATCAAACACGCGTGGAACGCGAAGGGAAGTCAACGCGTCGAACTCGGCTTGATAGCGTTCTCAACTGCGACGTATCTCTGTTGGAGGGTCGTCATCCCAATCCAACTTCAGCGTCCACAAACGTTGTATCAGACATTTCGCAGTAAACGTGAATGGAGCCAGGAATCCCAAGGGGTCGAAAATGCATGCTACCTCCGACAATATGGTACGTTTGGTACACTTGCAATCCAAAGGATTGACTTGAAATCCGAAGCTATCGGATTGTTTAAAATAGAATGAATACAAGCAGTGAAATGTAACTGAGGTGAACGAGCAACAGGGATTTAGTTATCTCAGTATATTTACAAAAGCTCTTCCTGATGAGCAGAGACACAATATCAATAAAGCATACAATAGTAATAAATATAAATGGAAAACACATAGAATTGTAGTACTGTTCAAATTAAAGTCGAATAATAATCATCCTTATATCCTAAAAATAAGAGTAAATTAAGTATAAAATTTATAAAAGGTTGGTAATAATTATGTTATTATTGCTTCTTGAAGACACTGTATGTGTCGTGATCGCAAATCGCATTACTTTTCTATCTTGCAACGAAAACTTAAACTAATTCTTTGAATAATGCGCAACGTAATATCGAAACTAAGAAATATAAATGAATATTAATATAACGCTATATAATTTGGTAAAACATGTAATGCTTCTTCCGAGAATCTTTACTTTTTGCTACTGGAACGTAAGAGACCCGCGTGACGGGCTAAACAATGAGGTATCAAATATCAAGGTTGTTTTACCGTACCGACATAAACACACAACGAAGCGTCTCGAGTCAAAAAACAACGCGGAATTCGGTAGAAATACAATTAAAGCGTGTCCACGTGGTGTAAACCGATGCGCGGCTTATCGATATTGCGATCTATCTCGCGATAGAAACCGTCGTTAGACAGCGTTATCCGATGTAATCGGAAGGGCTTGAAAGAGCCCGCAATGGCGTGGTCCACGCTTATCCGAAACACGGACAGAAAAAGAAACGAAGTACTTAACGTTGAAGAACTCAGCTCGATCGTCATAGGCTGCATTAACCAGGGATGTAATTCTCTAACGCCAGCGTAATTCGTCCTTATTAAGCACTCGCATCCTTCGTCCCTCGTGCGTCGGCTGGAATGTTCTCGCTCTCTCTTTCTCTTTCTCTCAGGCGGTATTAACACGGAAATAGAACGCACGCAGGAATCAATCTGGTTGTGATCTCGAAGATCACACCACGCGTGTTAACGCGGGCGCGAGGCCGGTACTTCGAAAGTAATTATGCAATGGCGCAGCTTTATGCGACACTTTCCGAACAGAATATTCTTCCGTATATTAGAATCACGCTTCGTACAATTAATGTATACGACCGAACGATCTCACTCGACCGTACTTTTCGGGATTACGCTTATTCGAACGAATCTTACTAATCGAGCAAAAGAACCACGATCTCGAAACGTGCGTACTGTATCTCAGACCTTGAGCGAATGGCGCGGAACGCGGCTCGTCGCGTCGCAAGCTCGGACCAGTAACGACAAAAGAGAATCGGTAGCGCGCTCCTAGCTTCCGGCACCGTGGTCGCCGCTACGCTATCGATTTCACGAACGAGTCGATATTTTTGAGAACGCGCTAAATTTGAACACGGATTGCGAATACCAACAAAGGCCTAAGACTTTGAGGGATTGGTCCTCGCTTGATTCAAAGGACAACATAGATTGGCTACATAACTGCGGGTCGAGTCCATCCAACGCGGCAGGATGGCTACTCGCCCATTTTCTAAGCTCGAAGCCGGCGCTCCGAAGTAGCGATAACAATTGATCTCAAAGCGCGCGAGCCTGTTCCACCGTACAAACGCTAGTCACGACGTCATCCACATACAGCACCTCAAACAGGGCAGCAAAAGCCGGAGGATATTTTTCACGGTACTTGAGAGCTAGCTGGAGCAAGCAATAGATCGCTAAGAACGGGGAGGAAGTGAAGCCGAACGCAACCGTCTTAAGAAGATAATCGAGGATCGGATCCGACTCTGAGAAACGCCAAACGATACGTTGATAATCGCATTGCTCCGGGTTTATCCAAATTTGACGAAACATTTGTTTTACGTCCGCGGTTAGAGCTATCGGTTCGGCGCGGAATCTAAGCAGGATGGCGAACAGGTCCTGCTGCAATTTCGGGCCGCTTAGCAATATGTCGTTTATCGATAGACCGTTTGGGTACCTCGACGAGGCGTTAAACACCACCCGCAATTTAGTGGTAGTGCTACCGTGTTTGTATACGCCATGGTGAGGCAAGTAATAAATATGACCGTCCGACGGGAATGGATTCTTGATTAATTTCATGTGACCGCTATCGAGATAGTCTTACATGAATTTATTATAACTAATCCTAAATTCGGGATTTGACTTGAAACGGCGCTCGAGCGCGCGAAGACGATTAACAGTTATAGGACGCGAGTCGACGAATGTAAGAGGATCTGACGCAAAGGGATACGAGACTACAAAACGACCCGAGTGGTCACGATAGGTGGTCTTCGCGAAGATCTCCTTACATCGACGATCTTCTTCCGAACAAGACGTGTGTTCCGGAACTTCTTCTAATTGCCAAAATTTACCTACTGCGGTCTCGATCGACTCGAGAGTGGTAGCGAACGAGTGCAGGGGTGCTACTTGTAACGACGAGGACACCGCGCCCGTCAAGACCCAGCCGAACATCGTGTTGAAGGCGTCCGGTTCCCCATACCTTTCTTTACGACGACCATCACGTAATAATGAGACAAACAATTCAGCCCACAGCAAAATGTCAATATTGCCGGGCGAATAATTCTCGGGATCCGCAAGCGGCAATCCCTTTAAGTGATTCCACGATCGGACTACGACTCTACTATTTGGCAACGGCGACGTAATGCGCGGAAGAACCGTGGCCTCGATTGGAAAGCGAATATTGTCGCGACCGCGGGCACGGAGTATAAACGACGTCAGGCCTTTCGTTGTGGCCGCCTTCGTTTTGTTAATCGCGAAAACCGTAACACAGTGCTTGGTCCGGCGAAAACCGCCTCTCTGAAGACAGCCTTCAGTTACAAAATTAGCCTGGCTCGCGCTATCTAATAATACGCGAACAAGGAACGCGTTGCCGTGTGAATCTATCAATTCTTCTCGGACGGTGGACAAAAGCACGACGTTATTGGCGAGACTAGTCATCGTCACAAGCGATTTATCTTCCGGTGTAATACCAGTCGCGGTGTTCTGGACGGCAGGAGTCGCGGTTACCGGTTCGGCCGTAGGGGTGGGACTCGAGTTGTGCTCGAAATGCAAGAGCATAAGGTGCTTCATACCGCAAGATCAACATGCCCACGCGGAAGGACAATTTTTCAAGCCGTGGCCCGAGTGAAAACAGTTAAGGCAGAATTTCAAATCGCGAGCGGTCGAAAATCTCTCCTTCGACGAAAGTTTGAGAAACCGAGAACATTTTTTATGTAATGTTGCTCTTTACACACAGGGCAATCCTTTGTGTGCGTCACAAACGACGAGACCGACGCGGAACCCTTCGGCGTAGATGACTGCGATTGCGAAATGCTTGAGAGGCCCGATACGGACGCGAGTACTCGACAGTGATTGGCGAGGAATTTTGTGAGCTGCATGTATTTTGGTATCTCCTCCGTCCGGTGCTCGGATTCGAACTTTTCGCGAAGCGAACGAGGGAGCTTTCCCAGCAAGAATTTACGAAGTAAGTAGTCCCAAGAGTCCGTAGAGAATCCCAACAAGTTCAAATGCCCGTGTATTTTTGGTGAATGTGTCCAACAACGTGCGCAGGGGTGCGGCCGACTCCGATTTCAACGGCTTGGCATTTAGCATCAAATCCACGTGGTAATCCGTCAAATCTCGTTTGTTCTGATACCGCAAAACCAAGGAATCGTAAGCTAGCCAACCTAGTCACGGTAAGATATCTAACGAGAAAATTCGGCCTCTGTGCGACATTGTCCGCGGCGAGCATTGACAGCTCATGAATCTCCTTCATCCGTTGTATACACAACTCGCGTTTAGTTATGTGGCTCCGGCTCATGATGTTCGGAACACGATTACTAAAATCAACTAAATGATTATTGTTATTTAGAACAGCGTATTGTGAC
>NW_020224205.1:41513-64000 GCF_003070985.1 Temnothorax curvispinosus
AGCGTATTGTGACTGATTATTGCTATTTGGAATATTCTGATATGTATGTGGCACTTGCGTTGGGAGTGGACAATTATTTGGAATATTTCCTTGTTTATATGGCATTTCTGTACAAGAAGACGGAAGTGGATAATGATTATTTGAAATATTCTCTTGCCTATATCGCATTTGTGTAGAAGATGTCAGGGATGGACAATATTGAATATGTTGTGATGTAGAATTTGGTGATGTACAGTGCAATATATTATTAGTGGCCGTCTGATTAGGAGTTGGTTGATAAGGGATTTTTACAGGAGCAGAAACAATATTTGTAATTGCACATTGTGTCAAATGTCCAGAATTCAATTCAGGTAATAATTGGTCTGATTGCTTCGAAACATTCCTCTCGGATGTGCGTTGTGCTGATTTGCTTGGATTATTTATATCGTCTTCAGAAGTAGAAGTATAATCATCAGTTTCACTTCCAGTGTTATTTTCGTTATCCAAAATGTTTCTTAACTCAGTTATGTCTCGCCCTATTGCGTCTTTATGTTTTTGTGTCAATTTTGTATGACTTCTGTAGCGTTTCGTACGGGCATCCTCTGAAGAAGTTGTTTGATAGCGTATTGGCTTGTTGTACGCTTTCCTCGTTCCTCCATATTTGTTAATGCCAGCAAAAGTATTTCCAAATTAAGTGCGAGACAAAACGATTTTCAGCGCGCTATCCTACTGAAGAATATAGTGTATTTTTTAATGTGTTGCCATAGATATTGGAGTGCATTTCTCGTCGCAACCGGGTACCGTGCCAATCTAATTGACAATTTTGATTATTGATACAACTATTTTCTTATTTTGTACATCCTCTGCAACCATCCTTGATAGTTATCCTCTGGGTTTGATTCTAATTTCCTTGCATTCACGTCGCACTATTCTTGCGTTCATCAAGTCGTCATTTCGGTATCGCGCATTACATTGTATCATAATTAAAGAATATTCTCTCGTGAATATTCCATTGAGCCTGGGGCTGAATCTTTTGTCTCAGTATTACGTGATGGTCGTCGTAAAAAAAGGTATGGGGAACCGGACGCCTTCAACACAATATTTGGCTGGGTCTTGACGGGCGTGGTATCTCCGTCGTTACAAGTAGCACCCCTGCACTTGTTTGCTACCACTTTCGAGTCGATCGAGACCGCAGTGGGTCAATTTTGGCAATTGGAAGAAGTACCAGAACACACTTCTTGTTCGGAAGAAGATCGTCGATGTAAAGAGATTTTCGCAAAGACCACTTATCGTGACCACTCGGGTCGCTTCGTAGTTTCGTACCCCTTTGCGTCGGATCCTCCTACATTCGTCGACTCGCGTTCTATAGCTGTTAGTTGTCTCCGCGCGCTCGAGCGCCGATTCAAATCAAATCCCGAGTTTAGAATTTGTTACAATAATTTCATGCAAGACTATCTTCATAGCTGTCATACGGAATTAATTAATGACCCATTCCCGTTGGATGGTTACATTTATTATTTGCCTCACCATGGCGTGTACAAACTAGATAGCACTACCACCAAGTTGCGGGTAGTGTATTGTATTGTATCGTATAACTTTATTTCATATCCCTGTAGGGTTCGAAAGTCGTTTTTTAAAGGAACGTTCCCAAACCTTTTACAAAACCCTTTACAGGCCTCCACCCTTTCTCAACGCAGCCACTTAAAAAGGGTGGTTAGTCAAATCAATTTGATAAGAATTAGTTCAAATTTATGGACAATATTCGTCTATGGGAATCTGTCGTCCATGCCAAAGTTGAAAACAATCGTTTGGTTGTCGAGTAATTAATTATTGAAGTTATACTCTTGTCTCTCTCTTATACACGGGTGACACAGCAAAAATGTTACTTAACCTGAATGTAACTCTTGAAAGCATATTAAAAATAATAAGAATTTAGTGAAAATAGGTGCAAATAACTCTTTACATATTTAGGAAGAATTTTCTCAAAAACTGAAATAATTCGTTTTTATAGTTATCACTGAATAGTTATCAAGAAATTGTAAAAATAAAACAGGACCACATTTATTATTTCCACATTTCAATGTGGATAATAACGTATTTGGGTTTCAATTGTACAAACAACTCTTTTTAAACCTTAAGAAACAGCAATTAAATGCATTCTACATATTTATTTGCTAAAATTCGTTTATTTTACACGACGAAAATCTAACCTATATGATTTTTCCCTGCCGCGCGCCGCCTCCCCGCACGGAGAGCTAACCAACCTCCTTAACCTAACTTATACTATCTTAACCTACTTAACCTGGTGGTGTGGATGTGAGTTTCTGCCTCTGCATCCGCCCACATCCACACCCGCCGCACACACACACACACACACACACACACACCCTCTCCGCAAGGGACTTCCGTTTCTTCTTGCTTCTATAAAACCCGTTAGAACCACCTATAGCCCCCTCTCTTCGGCTTTCCACTCACTTTCTCTCATTTTCACCTCAATCACACCTCATTCCTCCCTTCCCTCTAATCCCTTCAAGTACCCCTTCCTATTCCTATCCTCGATCTCCCTCATCCACCATTCCCCCTCTCCCTCCTTTCCCAGCATTCATTTCTTCGCTTCCTGCCAACTCCCCCCTCCCTCATCCCATTCCCTACAACGCTCCCACGTATGCTCCCACGTTTCCTACTCTCCCTCGCACAGTCTGCAAGTCCTTTTCTTTTCCTCCTCCCAATGTCTACCCTCCCTCATTTCGTTCCCCAGCCTAAATCTCGCAATCCTATTCCACCTACTTTCCTCCACCCTTCCTTTAGGTACTCCGGTATCCCTACCTCTTTTACTTCCTTATACCATTTGTTGTACCTTGACTCTTTTATTTTCTCCCATCTCTCTATTCTTTGAACCTCCCTTTCCCACCTCATCATCTCCTCTATTCTTGTCTCTTCCTCCCTCCTCTCTCCACCTTTCTCTCTTCCCACAAGCCTCTTTCGCTCATAAAATTCTTCCTGTCTTCTTCCTAACTCGAGGTTCCTCCTCTCCTCCCCGTTCTTTCCTTCACCTCCTCCCAGCACATTCTCGCCAGCTCGCTTCCTCCTCCCTCCTGCAGCCTCTTTTCGAACCCCCACGCCCTCCTGTCCGCCCTGCCTCTTAATTTTTCTCTCTGCAACTTCTCCCACACCAAGTACCACGGCGTCCTCCTGTCTACTCCCAACACCCATCTCAAATATTTTTCTTCAAGCCTTTCCATCTCCTCTCTCTCTTCCCATCCCTATATTTCCACCCCGTACCCCATTACCGTCCAGTCAGCTTATCAAATAGCCAAAGCCTTTTCCCCCAATCTTTTCCAAATCTCCTCTTCCCTATCCTCCACACTTGCCCCATTACCGCCGCCGCCTTCCTAACCCTTTCTTTGGTAAATCTGAAGGAGAGCTCCCTCCTCACCGATTTCGCTGAATTTAGGCTTAATTGACGCGTTTTTGCACAAAACGAACGAATCTGGCAGAAAAAAGCCCCGCTCTGCCCCGCGAAACGAGATATTAACTGTTAAAGTTAACGACTATCAGGTTATGAGACCTGTCATACCGACGCGATGTAGCGACTACGGACATGCTCCGCGACCACATGCGCGCATGTCCCGTGGTCACGTGATGTACTTGAGCGCTCAACCTCAATGACATATTATATATTGTTCTGTGCAATTCCAAAATATTTATAATGCCATATTCACAGTAGAGCAATTATATAGTCTTCCGTGGCTACTGGTTCAGGATGTTGTTGGCGATGCAAAAACATGGCCCAAATTCATCCGAAAAATGTTTTGGGATAAAAATCTAAAAGATCACAATAGAATGATCCTTGTCAATTTTTCATATCTAAATGCAGTATCCGAAGATTTGTTGCACGATATAGTAACTTTTACGTTGAAAAATGCGTATACAGCGGAAAAGAAGCGCAATATTAAGGATAGATTTAGCTATTTAAATCACGAGGTAATTGTTTTAATTTCAATTGATATATATATCAAATAAGTATTAATTATGTTTTTTATAATTTGTAGCAATTCGGACATATTCGACGCAGCCGTGTATACAGTTATCACGTTTATTTTAAAGAAATGTTAGATCTCAACTTTAATCCAATTAATAAATAATAAAATTTAATATATTGTTTTCAAGTTTGTGGTTTTGATTACAACAGAGAATATTTTGGAACACAAATTATTTCTGTTACAGATATTAAGCGTTGAAGTTAACGAAACAGAAGTAAAATTGTTAAAGCAGAGAATTGTTGGTATATGAAAAGTTCATATTTACATGTACTTTTCATACACCAACTATTCTCTGCTTTAACAAATTATTTATTCTGTTACAAATATTAAGCGTTTAAGTTAACGAAACATAAATAATTTGTTAAAGCAGAGAATAGTTGGTATATGAAAAGTACACATAAATATTTACTTTTCATATATCAACTATTCTCTGCTTTAACAAATTATTTATGTTACAGATATTAAGTGTTGAAGTTAACGAAACAGAAATAAAATTGTTAAAACAGAGAATAGTTGGTATATGAAAAGTTCATATTTACATGTACTTTTCATATACCAACTATTCTCTGCTTTAACAAATTATTTCTGTTACAGTTATTAAGCGTTTAAGTTAACAAAACATAAATAATTTGTTAAAGCAGAGAATAGCTGGTATGTGAAAAGTACACATAAATATGTACTTACCAAACAGACAGTTGTCACGTGACCTTCTTTTGCATGCGCGTGCGGCTACGGAGCATGCGCATGTGGCCGCAGGGCATGTTCGTGGTCGCTACCAGTCGCTACATCGCGTCGGTATGACAGGTCTCATAACCTGATAGTCGTCAACTTTAACAGTTAATATCTCGCTTCGCGGGGCAGAGCGGGGCTTTTTTCTGCCAGATTCGTTCGTTTTGTGCAAAAACGCGTCGATTAAGCCTAAATTCAGCGAAATCGGTGAGGAGGGAGCTCTCCTTCAGATTTACCCTTTCTTTTACGTGCGCCTCTTGCCCTCCATTCCTTTGTAGCGTATATCCTAGGTATCGGAACTCCTTCACTTCTTCCACTTTTCTTCCTTTCCACCGCCAATCTTTTTTCTCCATTTTCTTGCCCCCTCCTTTTCTAAATCTCATGTTCTTGGTCTTTTCTGCATTTAGTTCCAGCCTCTTCTTATCCAAATACCTCTCTAGCCTCTCCGTCATACTTCTCATTTCATCTTCCCCCTCCGCTAGCAGCACCATGTTATCCGCAAACTCCAGGTCATACACCCTTCCTTCCTCCAACCTGATCCCCCCCCCCCACTTGAAGTTGCGGGTAATGTTTAACGCCTCGTCGAGATGCCAAAACGGTTTATCAATAAACGACACATTACTCATTGATCCGAAATTACAGCAAGACCTATTCGCCATTCTGCTTAGATTTCGCGCCAAGCCGGTAGCTCTGACCGCGGATGTGAAGCAAATGTTTCGTCAAATATGGGTAAATTCGGAGCAATGCGACTACCAACTTGTCTGGCGTTTCTCGGAGTCGGATCCTGTTCTTGATTACCTCCTCAAGACGGTTACGTTTGGCTTCACTTCCTCTCCGTTCTTAGCGATCTACTGCTTGCTCCAGCTAGCTCTCAAGTACCGTGAAAAATATCCTCTGGCTTTCGCTGCCTTGTTCGAGGCGCTGTATGTGGATGACATCGTGATTAGTGTTTGTACGGTGGAACAGGCTCGCGCGCATTGAGATCAATTGTTATCGTTACTTCGGAGCGCCGGCTTCGAGCTTAGAAAATGGGCGAGAAGCCATCCTGCCGCGTTGGATGGACTCGACCCGCAGTTATGTAGCCAATCTATGTTGTTGTTTGAATCGAGCGAGGACCAATTCTTTAAAGTCTTAGGCCTTCGTTGGCATTCGCAATCCGATAGCTTCGGATTTCAAGTCAATCCTTTGGATTGTAAGTGTACCAAACGTACCATATTGTCGGAGGTAGCACGCATTTTCGACCCCTTGGGATTCCTGGCTCTATTCACGTTTACTGCGAAATGTCTGATACTACGTTTGTGGACGCTGAAGTTGGATTGGGATGACGACTCTCCAACAGAAATACGTCGCAGTTGGGAACGCTATCAAGCCGAGTTCGACGCGTTGGCTTCCCTTCGCGTTCCTCGCACGTTTGATACGCGCGATGTAGTTCGTTGTCAGGTTCATGGCTTTTGCGATGCCAGTGAACTGGGTTACGGAGCCGTAATTTATTTACGCTTTGTTGCGCAAGATGGTGTAGTAATTCGCTTACTCTGCGCTAAATCTAAGGTAGCACCGCTTCGGCCTATTCCAATACCTCGTTTGGAGCTCTGTGTAGCTCTCCTTCTTTCAAAGTTGATTGCGTACGTTCGTCAAGTCCTTCAGGGACATCTTACCATTGATGCCAAATATGTCTGGTCAGATTCCGATGTTGCCTTCGCCTGGATTCATTCGTCTCCACGTCGGTGGAAGACGTTTGTTCGCAACCGCGTTGTCTGCATTCAGGACAACGTACGGATCTCAGCTTGGGGCCACGTCGATACCGAGTCCAATCCGGCGGATCATTGCTCCCGTGGACTTTTTCTCCGCGATTTAGTGACTAATTCGATTTGGTGGACTGGCCCCGCGTGGCTCATTGACTTTGAACTCACTCAAACAACGACATCGGAAGTTGAGGATCTTCCTGAGGAGGAAGCAAATTCTCACGCTTTCGTCAACACAGATCCTGCCGATGCCACTATTGTGGATTCGCTTCTCGATCGCTTTTCGTCGTTGGACAAACTCATCCGAGTGCTCGTGTATTGTCTACGCTTCGTTAACCGACTCGAATCGAACTCGCGCAATAGAACTCTCGCGGTAGATCAAATTAAATTCCATTCAACTTTACTATTTTTCGTCAAATTCGTACAATCTTATTGATTTGCAGAGGACATAAATAGATTGAAACGTAATCAGAATTGCTCCAAATTTCTGCGAAAACTCGCCCCCTTCTTGGATACTCGCTGAGTCCTCAGGGTGGGCGGTAGATTAACACATTCCGCGATCTCGTATGAAGCTAGGCATCCAGCATTGTTACCTAGCAAACATCGGCTAACGGAATTTATAATAGAGCGCACTCATCGCTTACACTTGCATCCGGGACGTCGAGCGTTACATTATATCTTGTCGTAGAACTTCTGGATTCTTGGGGCCCATCGGGCCATTAAGCGCGCTGCTATCAGTGCTTCCGGGCAAATCCACGTACTGTACAACTTCCTATGGCGGATCTGCCACTGGATCGTGTACGTCAAGCTAAGCTCTTTTTAATCGCTGGAGTCGACTATGCTGGCCCCTTTTTGGTTTGCAATCGTCGTTCTCGCGGAGCAACCCCGTTCAAGGCTTACGTGTGTCTTTTTGTTTGCTTTGCTACAAAGGCAGTTCACTTAAAACTCGCCTGTTTCTTATCTATTGAATCGTTTCTGTTAGCTCTGAGGCGCTTCATTGCTAGGCGCGGCCGCTGCTCGCGGATATATAGCGACTGCGGCACCAATTTTGCTGGAGCTCAGCGAGAGCTCGTTAATTATATGCAAGTTGCCTCAGAGCGGGAACGAATTCAGTGGTCGTTTAATCCTTTTTCTGCGCCACATTTCGGTGGCCTTTAGGAAGCGGGGGTCAAGTCAATAAAGACCCATCTAAAGCGCGTAGTAGGAACGCAGATTCTTACCGTAGAGGAATTCAGCACTCTCATGACACAGATAGAAGCTATCCTGAACTCCAGGCCCTTATACCTTACTAGCTCCGATCTTAACGATCTCGGGATACTCTCTCCGGGGCACTTCCTCACCTTGGAACCCCTCGGAGCTGTTCCGTATCTTGACCTGGATCCGGTGCCGATGAGCCGACTTGATCGATGGCAACTGGTTCAGCACATGCACCAACAGTTTTGGAAGCGTTAGCGGGACGAGTATTTGCACACGCTCAAACAACGCTTTAAATAGTTGAAGTCGTCGTCTACGGTACTCTAGGACTCGTTGGTCTTGTTAAAGAATGAGAACGCCCCTCCCGTACAGTAGAGACGAGGTCGAATTGTGGCGCTTCACCCGGGTCGTGACGGTGTCTCTCGGGTCGCCACAGTGAGGACAGCGGATGACTCTCTCACTCGTCCTCTGATGAAATTGTGTCCTCTGCCAATGGACAATTCACCAGAGGAGTCTAGTCAAGCTTAGAATAAAAATACGTTGTATTTTTAGGTAGGCGGTACATTTGGCGCTCGCCTTTGTAAATAGTTTTGTCAGTATTAGTAGTAGTATTAGGATTAAGATTAGATGATCGGTGCATTACCATATTTCGGTGACTCGCGCAAAACGTCGGCAGATCGCTCGGATCTCGGATTGATATCGATATTTCCGCGACTCGCCAATCGGTGCTGCCCTCGCACACTCTACGAGGGCACTCGCCGAAAAAGACAAACTGCTTGCTCGTGGTACATTACAGGACCGCAAGCACTCACTCATGGTCAAGACGTCGTAAGACACTCATCGCTAAACGGTCTCGGGGTACACACCTTCTCGTGCACGCTCGAACCTACAGAAGGCTGAATCAAGAGTGCAATCTCGCCTGCCTGCTGCCTTGCCGCTCCGCCTGCTTGTTCTGCTTGCCTCTGCTTGCTTTTGCCTGCCTGCTTGCTCTGTCTAGCCCGCTTGCTGTATGTGCCTGCCTAAGGACGGACGAATTCTTTCACGTGACGACCAGTGATGTGAATCCGGCCCGGTTTTTCGCGCATGCGCCCCCCTCCACTGCGCACACAGAGTGACGCTCGGTCTATCGGTGTGTCGGCAGCGCTCGGCAGTGCCGAGCGAGAGGGAGAATATTACTCCCTCCTTGTCGCTCTTACTTAGCTCGCGCGATCGACGATGTTTTTACGCTGGAAATGCTTTCTCGGTATCTCGGCGTGAATCTGAGTTGCCGTTGCACGATAATCAAAGAACAATCTTTGGAATAATGTAAAGATGTAAAAATAATTAATAAACATAAAAAAATTGTAGTAAAAAATTATGTTGATTCCTTTTGCAGAAATTTTCATGCTTTGACCTATACGATCCTATTATTTTAACAATTCCTTTCCGAAAAAAATTTCGTAAAAGAGAAGACACGTATTTTTTTGTTTGGCCTACAATTAATATTTCCGAGTGTAATATTTGTAAGAAATTGAATTTGTCGGTAACTGTTACTTTTAAGTTAATTAATATTTTGCAAATATTTAATTTTATATATACGTACGGGGTATTTTCGTTAACAAATATATTTATATAAAAACTATATTTTATATATTTATTTATGTCGAATAATGATACACATTTAATAATGATTCACATTATTTAGTTGCACATTTCGGGCCGATTCCCGAGGCGACGCCGACGCCTTTTATACCCCCATTACCGCTCAAGGCTCAGCGGCCGAGCCGCCAATCGCTCACGTGACGCGTAATCTCAGGCAAAGTATTCTCGCTATTTGTAGAATAAATTTCAATCTACTTTTGTTTTATATGATTCACGCTTGTTGAAGTATAAAAAAGTGTAATTTGTACATGTAATATTTATATATAATGTATGTGAGGTACAAGAGGGTGGCAGTGTGGTCTTGTGGTAAAGCGCCAGATTCGTAATCCCGAGGACCCGGGTTCGAGTCCACCTGACCACAGGAATTTTTATATTCCAAACTGCACCCCCCGCACAAGTGGGGCTCGTGCGGAGAAACTGGGCTATCTTTCGGAGGAGAAATTAAATTTGAAATTGGTCGTCAAGCTTGGGGAGCTTGGGAGTTTTGGCACTGTGCATGACCTCAGTATCATTATCTTAACAAAACACGTATCCTCCCATTCTGCATACAGGGTAAAATCGCTCTTGTCCACTTGATTCACGAGCTGACTTACGCTCACGTTAATCATAATAACCCAGAAAAAGTACAAGGCAAATGCCTTGTCCTGATTAACAGAACTCTTTTTTTTAATGTATTCGGAGGAGAAATGTATTTCAGAGAAAAAATGGAGAAATTAAATTTGAATGTACTTCTTTGTATTTAGAAGTAACAGAAATTTCATATAAAGGTCTTTCTCCATAGTGGTCTTTTTATTTATCACCTTTTCTACATCCGCGATCAGCTTTGTGTTGGTCATATTTGATAAAGTTCTAACGACTGCTTTAATCACAAAATCAAATTTTCGAAAATCGTTAGAACTTCGTTAGAACGTCGTTAGAACTTCACTAATAAATTAATATAAGTAGAAAAATTTTCAAATTAATACAGAAAAATAGCACATTTAGTAATAAAATAAAATTATTTGTAATCAACATGTTACAATAAATTTTTAAAACATGTTCAATAACAGAAATAAAAAATAATTTACAAAATAAAATATTGCATCTTTGGCTTTTATCACACACTTATTACTATTTTATCACATTTTTATCACATATTTTATTAAAAATATATAGATAATATATGAAGAATAAACTCTGAAAAACAAAATAAACATTTAATATGTGTACAGTAATTAAACGCTGAAAAATAAAATAAAAATTAATAATAATGTGCAGCATGCAGAAAGAAAATATAGGTTAGATGGGCTAGATGTAAAAATTCAAAAGTATTATGCAAAATAATACAAAAAATATTAAGCATTATCAGATGTGCATTGGTTTTTATATAAATTTTGGTTATTATGCAGTTCAAAATGCCTCGCGTCAGGTTCAAACTTCATACAATTAATGTTTTTAGCTTGAAGACTTGATCGAATTACACAAATTGAAGAAAAAGTATTATTACACAATCGATTTCTTTTCTTACTTTTAACATCTGTAACAATAGAAAATATTCTTTCAGCCTCGGCATTGGAATGAGGAAACAAAGGACTACTTCAATTAATAATTCTAAATTTGGAAACAATTTTTTCCCGTCAAAATTTTTACATTGTAATATATTATTCCACATTTCATTTATTTGTAAAGAAGCTAACTGTATTTTTTGTTGTTCGTCAAAACTTGATGGTAATATGTCCCACTCGAAAGCTAAATCTGATATGTTAACATGTTCTACTTGCTTAGCAATATGAGTTAAATATTTAATTTTATTTCTACCTTTTTTATAAAGAGCAATTTTAGGATCTAGAAAACTTAACTGTTTAAAAAATTCATTGTTATAAGGTAGACGCTTTAGCATTTCTCGAACTGCCTTAACATAGAAGTCCAAACATTTTAATTTAATTTCTTGCGCGCATTCCAAAGATAATGTTTCTAAAAAACTATCACATTCCGGTCCTATACGTATGTTATCTATATGTTGTACATTATTATCTAAATCTGAAATTGAAATATTTTCTAAATTGTCGTACTTTAAAAAATTGTTGGCTAATTGACGAATTACTTGTTGACTGCTTTCGTATAATTTATGGATTAAAATGTTACGCGATTGAAATAGTGCGTTAAAATTATTAAAATAATTTAATGCGTATTTGAGAAACAACAAATATGCTTTAATGGAATTATCATTTAAATATTGTAATATATTTTCCGCGGATTTTAATTTATCTTCTACTGTTGCTAACAAAAAATAACTTTTCAAGACTTCCCAATTTTCTAAGAGTCTAACAACGCACTTTTGTAAACAAAGCCATCTAGTTTCTAACAATTTTAATATTTTTTTTCGTTCAATTTGAAAAAAATCTTGGAATTCACCCAATATTGCACATCTCTTTGCACTGCCCGAAATATAAGTGGCAACTCCTCTAATCAAATCTTCACAAGAAGAAGGTAACTTTTTGCAAGCTTTACTGGCTACAATCGCGGATGAATGGCAAATACAATTCAGTGTTACTAAATTTGGAACTTCTTCTTTAAGACGACTCATAAAAGAATTTTTGCGTCCAATCATAACTGACGCATTATCGGATGCCATTCCAACAATATTTTTTATAGGAATATGTTTTTCTTCTAAGCATTTTTTAAATTCTTCAAAAATTTTATTCGCGGAACAATCTCTTGCATCTAAAGATAATAATTCTAATAATTGAGTTGTAATTTTTTTATTCGAAGGTGATACATATCGAACAAGAAGGCACATTATTTACTATCTGAGATATCCGTACTCTCATCTATTAGAATAGAAAATTTACAAGTTTTTAAATGGTTTACTACTGTCTTAATTTCCCGTTTTGCAGTGACATTTTTAACAATATTTGCGCACTTATTTCGAGCTAGTGAAAAATCTTGCAGAACTTTGGGATCTTTAAAAATGTCTTTTAGCAAAGGTGATAAATGATCCGCGCATTGAAAGGCTATATTATGCTCGAAAAAAAAAGTTGATAATTTAATTTCTGCGCGTTTGACGTTATCTTTATGTGACAAACTATTTTTGGTATCAATATTATCAGCAGTCTTATAATTACAAGATTTTATGTTCTCGATATGTCTGACCGTTTGTGAATGTTCAACTAAATTTGTTCTGCAACATCTGATAGTTTTATTGCATGCAATACAAAGCGCTTTATTTTCTGCAGAATGAGGAGCTAACCATCCTTTAAAGATATTTTCATCTAGCCAAGCATTTTGAAATTCTCTACTTCTACGTTTTTTAATAGCTCCTTGACCAACAGAATCCATCATGCAGCATGCACAAATATATAAATAAGTGTTATACTTACTAACTTACCTTGTGTAGGTTACATATCTAACCTCTAACCTTCTTCGACGAACCCGTCATTTTCGCGCCAAAACCCGAGACTTTTGCGCCCAACGGTCGCATTATAGACAGTCGAGCGCGCGAGCTAAGTGAGAACGACAAGGAGAGAGTAATATTCTCTTTCTCGCTCGGCATTGCCGAGCGCTGCCGACACACCGATAGACCAAGCGTCACTCAGTGTGCGCAGTGGAGGGGGGCGCATGCGCGAAAAACCGGGCCGGATTCACATCACTGGTGACGACGGCCGAAAGGTGAGTCGCTTAACAAATTCGCTTTTGCTTATTTCGCTTAATTTCACGTCGAGGAGACGACACACACCTTTTCTGGTCCTTCGAACAATTAGAACTTTTGCAAATTCGGGAACGGTCCTACCACCCCCCGAGCACATTTTATTTTACATATATTGTACCCCTGCGCTAAAAATAAAAATAATAAAAACAAAAATAAAAATAATTACTAAACAATTTTTTTTCTTTTGGCATTATATTATTTGTGATTACTATCAATTGAGTATTTATTATTTAACGATATTATTTCACTTACAAAACATTTTTCAGGACATACATTTATACATCACTATATTCATATATATTTACATCATTATTTACTTAATTAGTTTATACATCATTCATCACCGATAGCAACATACATTCAGGGTGCGTCACATGGACTGATATTTCCCGCGTAACGCGTATCGCGTAACCAATCAAAAACGCGAATATGCATAACCGAAAATGCGAAACGCTTCTAATTGATTACGCGGTTACGCGTTACGCGAAAAATACATGCCGTGTGACTCCAACCTCAGAGTGCAAGCGTATTTCAATCCAAATTTTATCCCCGTTCGCGCTCGGTGAGCAGCGTTCCTTATTGGCGCTGTCATTTTGTGGGCTCAAGTCACGTGCACCAATCACGCGGAATCCTCGAATGGCCAGTCTCTAGTAAAGGGTCTCTACTGGAGGAGATGCGCTGAGCCTGTACTCCGTTCTTACCTACCGATAACTGTCGGTACGATAAGCGTCGTTGCGCAGGTTTTTCGGATCGTGTAGAAGCTGCGCCGACACCGTTAACAGCACTGACGACGAACAGAATATGGCCCCTGGGCATGCGCTAGCAGCGCATCCCCTCCACACTCTTATAAAAAATACACTCAACTTTGATGGTTAACACCCAAAGAGTGTTAATTTGAGTGTCAAATTTGAACGAAAGTTTAATGTTAACACTCAAATTTGGGTGTTAACCATCAAAGTTGAGTGTACTTTTTCATATATGTAATATTATTAAATATAAAACAAACTTTATGTAAGTGTATAAATATATAATATATAATAATTCAAATCACATTCCTTTTTACTTTAAGTTAGGTAGAGATTGACGACAGATCTGGTATTCCTAAAGTCCGTATTCACAGTTGGGATTCTATGTATACCTGCAGAGAATTGTGTGGTTATACCTATTACAAATATATAAGTTTTAGCTAGTTTACACGCTAAGATAAATAACATATGCTATAGTGTTATCTTAGCGTGAAAACCAGCTAAAACATATATTTGTAATAGGTGTAACCAATTCTCTGCAGATATAGAATACCGAATGTGCGAATACAAACTTTAGGAATACCAAATTTGTCGTCAATCTGTTGTCGCTTCTAGCGACAGATTTGATTTCCGTTTATTGCCGATCTGGCGTCGCTTTTGAAAACAGATGTGGTCTGCGTTTGGCGCCATTTTGTTGGCCTGTCTGGTGACAGATCTGGTCTACGTTTGGTGCAAATCTGACGACATGTTTGACGACAGACCTGCTCCTTGTATAGTGTAAATCTTTCGTCATTTATTGGGACAGAGTTGGTCTACGTTTGGTGCCAATCGGGTACCGCTTTGCAAGAAACAGATCTGTCCTCAATTTGTTGTGTCAATCTGACGTCGTAATGTTGTCAGATTTGCTTTGGTGTTGTCGTCAATATGACTGCAGAATATATTCTTAAGATTTCGTGTATATGGAGAGCAATTGCGGACACAGTAGGCTCCGGCTTTGGCATTATCGTTTTGCTGGCATTTGTTTCCCTTTTGGCAACATCCCACAACCAAAATGTTTGCTGGGTATCTATATATATAATTCAAAATTACATGTATAATGTGACCTCATAATAAGTTTTAACCTTGCATTTTATAATTTATATATGTCGTAGCCTGACAGCGAAATTAACTTATCTAAAAGCCTAGGCGTTTAGTTAAATGCCGCCCGATAGGGTAATCGACGACAATATAGTCTAATGGCCTGAAAAATTCAGCCTGTTAGACGAGAAGTCGGCTTTTCGCCTAACGGCCTGGCGCGATTTAGGCGATTAGAGAAATGCTTGTCACTGCGTTGTCAATTTATTTACTAAACAATTATCACTACATTACTATTTGTTAATGCAAGATGAGCTACTGTGGCAACGCAAATTGCAAAAGATTTTTGCTTTAAAACAAGCACATCTATTTGTCTGACACTGATTTTTAGCAATTTTGCAATAGCATTTTTTATATCCCTGTCCACCACTTGCCGACTGCTTCGCAACAGCTTCCCTCAAAGTAAGAACATTTTCGGAAATCTCAGCAATGTTAATAAAATTAGTGCCCGATTTCGCAATTTCAGTATGGGGGAACCACCCTTTCAATACTCCATTTTTAGTTCCAATTTGATATACGTCATTTTTTTTATCAGTTACAACGTCAAATATGTTATTAAAATCTAGAGGCCCACGGTCAACAGCGGGAACAGATAATGTAATGGTGTCATTGATCTGAAGGGGTGGAAAAGTGATACTCGAAAAGGTAACCATTTTTTCGGCTTCTGCCTTTTGACGCTCAAAACAATTTGACCGAGTGTCAAGTAGTTGTTCGCCCCTAGCGCACAATGAACAGATAGTAGCCTGTCCGCGGTCGCTATGCATTTCCATTTTGCACTTTGTGCAAAGTATACTGCTCGGTCTATCTGTCGCTTCTTCCGTGTTTCCTCTTCCTCACTTCTTCATCTTCTCGTATCCTCTTCCTCTTGCCTACGTCTTCGCACTGTTCAACACTAAAGTTCAAATCGCTACATGAGTTCTATTACATTATTGTTTGAAATCGCGGTAACTGGCATCTCGAAAACCGCTTTCGGTTGCATGTCAGCGCAAGCACGCTTACCATAAAATAATCGCCTAAACAATTTCGCTTCAAAGAAATAATTTTCGTCACGTTATAGCATGAATCTTTTGTTACATTCCGGAAAGTTCACTAATTGTTAGCAATAATACAGCCACGGCTGACTGGGCGTGCAAATAAAGTCAAACAACAACGCTCTCACAAAGGAAAGATCCATGCTATAAACAGAGCGGTCAAAAACAAGTAACGTTCCCGTAGGGCCCCGATGGCCAATCACCCTCTCGAAATTCTGGGAAATCTGCCGGGAAAGAGTTTCGCCTCGGAGGTGTTAAAAGGACCGCCGCTGCGCCGCGGAATCGTTTTCGCTCGCAGATCACCGCTAGTACACCGCTTTTCTATACCGCTTAAACCGCCTTTTGCATAGATAGTCGCACGCGCTTGCTTTCACTCCTTTGCCGTATAACTTCTGCGCTCTCACGGCTTCGCTTTCTTCGCTGGAAAGAAAGAACACTGTACATTTTGTAAATACAAACTTTATTTTTCTGTTACTTGCTGTGTCGTTATTTGTGATCGTCCCGTTACCTCGCGCTACACCGCGCTACCGCGTGCTCCCAAACAATTATATTTAACTAGTTCTATTATATTTATTTTAAGTCAATTACCTCGCGTTCAATTGTACATTCTGCTCCTCGAGAGCTTGCTCCAAGTCTTCCTCTGTCTGAAGCAAATTTAAAATTTCATCAGGCAAAGACGTATTTCTTATACCGCTTTTTATTGGTCCAAGTAGAGCTTCGTACGGGGTCCTGTTTATGACTCTATGTCGCGATGTATTCTTTTGCCACTAAAATCAATATTTACAGTATGTTATTTTCAAGTATGTATTCAACAACACAATATTAATTTAATTGTATATGTGAGAGCTTACTTGGATTTTCTAGCAACCACGACTTCAATTTGTCGAATCATTATCGACCATCCAGGCTCTTAACATGTTTTCAACGTCCGCATTTGACCTTTCGACACTACCTTGGCTCTGTGGGTGTCGTGGACGCCCATGAACAATCCTGCAGTGAGGCCAGATGGAAACAAGTTCGTGTATTACTGCAGCCACAAATTCTCGACCGTTATCGCTCTGTAAAATAGTCATATCGCCATGTAAAAAAGATTTTCGACAATTCTTCAGCAACGTTAACTGCGTGCTTGGATCTCAAGGGTCGAAGATGCAAGAACTTGGTAGCGTGATCTTGGTAGTTCAGTAGTCAATTGAACTCACCATTGCGACATGATTGGAAATCAATTAAATCCACCTGTCCGTGAACATTAAATCCATCGCTCAGTATCGGTTTTGTCACAACTCCTTGTATTGGAGCAACCCTCTTTCTGTTACATGTCTCGCAGCAAGACACAAATATCTCACAAGCCACCTTCGTTATCCTGTACTTGTTTTTAATGTAATACTGCATCTTATCCCTTCCGCCATGGCCTGTTTGAATGTGAGCTTCTAACAATTTATCGTATAGTAATCCTCTGTCGCTGTTACGTAAATAACTGGTTTATTCAAAGTTTTCCGTTTTAAAATTACATACGATTCCGTTCCAATTTTGGCTAGCTCATACGTCTTTGCGTAATGATAATAAAACACTGTCTTTTTCGTACTTGGATCTTGAAATTCTTGCAGAACTTTCATGACGTTGATCATCTGATCTCGCATCTACACTGTTCGATTACTGCCTGGACGATTTGAATAAATATTATCTACTTTTTCGTTAAACTTATTGCGGTTTACTGGCGTATAACTTGCCATGGCTGTGATTGATTGCAAACTAACGAGAGAAATTGAATATTTGAATATACAACGAGCTCTGTGATGATTTACTTAAGACCTATTGAGATATTTACAAACAATAAATTGACAACGCATGGAGCTCCAAAACAAGCATTCCTCTAATCGCCTAAATCGCGCTAGGCCGTTAGGCGAAAAGCCGACTTCTCGTCTAACAGGCTGAATTTTTCAGGCCATTAGACTATATTGTCGTCGATTAGCCTATCGGGCGGCATTTAGCTAAACGCCTAGGCTTTTAGCTAAGTGGCTAATTTCGCTATCGGGCTACGACATATATATACATATATATAAATGTACATATATATACATATATATATATATAAATATACATATACATATATATATATATATATATATATATATATATATATACATATATATATATATCGCTTTTTATGAAATATATATATAAAGATTATACGAAAGACGCAGGGGCAAGAAAAAGAAGTGGCGAGTCGATTTATCTTAACGACACAGTGACATGTATTTTCCCCTTCAATGTACAGCCATGATCGGATTGTCTTTAGCTTACATTATGCCGGCGCACAAGGACGCCGGACTTCTCAAAAAATCTACAACAAGAGCCTTTGCTTGGCCGCTTGCTTAGATGTTAGATCGGGGAGGCTCTCGTTGTTATTAGAGTCAGTTTCTTTTCCCGGAGTTGCGGGGGCCCGATCGAGGGATAACTCCGGGATCACAGGGGAGGGTAAAGCCGGCTTGCAAGTCTTCTGTTCGCTGCTCCTCTTCTTCTTCCTCTTCTCTGTTTGGGTGCCCACCGTTCTCCAGGCATCCGGTGGTAAAGGCCTTTGTGCCCGTGAGTCACCCGGCGCAAAGCTCAGCCCTGGTGGGCGGGTGAGTCTTCTGTGCGACTCGGGGAGGCTAATCCGCGTTAGGAGCCACCGCGTCTCTGGTGGAGGCGCTGGTGCCTTGGCCTCTGGTCGTCGCAACGGGGAGGGCCTCCTGGCTTGCCTCCTTGGTCGTGGTCGTCGGTGTCTTCTGCTGGAGCCTCGGGCAGAGTCGCTCTGCGCTACCACCACCACGGATCAAACGTGTCCTGTTCGGCGGGTGGGAGAGGCGGACTCTGCCAGGCTCACAAGCAGGTGCTGGTGGTCCCTCGCACGTCGTTCTGGAGAACGGAAGGCGGATTCCGCTCGCTCCAGGATAGAGCGGAATGTAGGTAGCTGTTCTCGATCGCGGCCTCAACACCCGGTATATTTATCGCCCGGAGGAGTAGCTATGCGAGAGAAGCTAATAATTCTTTACGGCCAGGCTGGCCCTTATGAACAATTTTGTTCGTATTTTAAGTGCGAGTAATGACAGCCGCCCCGCGGCAACAGGTGTTACTTGTACTTGCGTCGTGGGGCGAAGAGGCGCCTTGGAGTGCAAAACGGGTTGCCGCTTTCGTAAGCTCGCCGTTCGGAGTACAGATCTGAACAAAGATCATAATAATAATAAAAAAATATATATATAAATTTTTAAAATGTTTTGGTGCGCTATAAAAATTTAGCCGGGATTTAGTTGCACATTTCGGGCCGATTCCCGAGGCGACGCCTCCTATACCCCCACTACCGCTCGAGGCTCAGCGGCCGAGCCGCCGATCGCTCACGTGACGCGTTATCTCAGGACCGTCGCGCGTGCCATAAGCATGATGGAACTGTAATCTCCCCCGAATATTATTAAAAAATTAGTTATATAGACGGTTGAAATATATAATTATAATTAAAACAATATTATATAGTTTCCGCGCCACCCATGAGGTACTATTGCTGACGCGTTTTTTTTTTTTTTTCAAGTGGTTTCCCCAGTAGACCTATTCCACTAAAAAGAAAAATGTGAAATTTATTAATGAACGAAAAAGCTAGCTCGGATTAATAAAGTTAATAATTTATCGTTTAACTTAAAAAAAGAACGTTTATCGGTTTTTACGATTTTCATTTTCGAAAACGAGCATTCACATAAGAATGTGGATCCAAACATGGAAAAAAATTTGAAGACCAAAATTTTTAAGATTAGGGTAACTTGAATTATTTAAAATCTTAAAAAAGTCCGCCTCTTTTTCTAGACAAGTCTTGAAGGAAAGATCATTTTGCAAATCGCAAAGTTCCTCTTGAAAGTCTAAATGTTCTTTGATTTCCGCAGTGAGAGAATATTCGAACAGAACCAAGTCTCTTCTAAGACTACTTTTGAAGCCAGTAAAACGCGTGTCGAACTGACTTATTAATGAGTCAATTAAGTGAATGTTTTTTAAAATTACAGTTTCTGCCGTATTCTTCGAAGAGAATTTAGCAAGAGAGATTAGAAATGGAGAATACCTTTTTCCAAATAATTTTTAAATAAAATTAATTTTATACGAAATAAATCAATATGACTAATTAATTGACATATTTTTTGGTCGGGCTTTTGCAGCTTTAAAAATATTTAAATGATTGGTTACATCTGTGATAAAAGCGAGTTCACAAAGAAACTTCGTATTTACGAAGAGAGATTTAAATTTCCTACGTTAACTATACCGCGTATCTATGCCGCGCATTCAATATGCAATTGTTTTGATTCCTTCTTGTTTTCCAATCGTTATTGTCGCTGGCAGATCACTTCGTGAAACGTGGATATAAAGTGCGTGGATATAAACTCTTATTGTATTGTATTGTATGCTTTATTTTATTTCCCCGCAGGGTTCGAAAGGCGTTTTTTTAAAAGGAACGACCCCAAACTTTTTACAAAGTAATCTCCACCTCACTTACACACTTACATTACATGTGGCGTTATAAACTCCTATTATTCTTCGTTATTCTTATATATCTTCCAAAAGTTATAAGGTTTGTTTTTTGTGTAGTTTTTCCTTAAGTATGCGTGCTAATGATTGTGTAATTTTTTTGTCAAACCAGTACGATGGCCAGTGAGCAAAGGTATGCACAACGTTTTGATAAGAAATGGGAGGATAGTTTTTTGCACTTATTGGCAATCACATGGTGTGTATTTTATGCAATTATCAACCTGCTGTTGTGAAAAAATTTGTCATTGAAAGACATTATGAATAAAAACATTCAAGTGAATATTCAAAATATTGTTGCGACACTGCGCCTTCGCGCTGAGACACCCGTTGCTTCGCTCACGAGTAGCTTCAAGCCGAAGCGCGTTTCCTGACAACGAGATGTATTGATCGGCGAATCAATTGTCAACTGTCAGATTTCGTCTGGAGTTGCTGGACTGTTCGGACGTGTGTCCGCACTCTTCTGTATCGAGATAATAAACATTGAGATTGTTTGTTTCCTTAAAACCGCGGTGTTTCTTTTATTCCCGCGAGTTTCGGGAGTGCGAGTGCGTGAGTGTGAGCGAGTGCTAGTGCGACGCGGCGAGCGCAACAATATAAAGTTCAAGAAAAATGTAATTTAATAGAGGTTTAAAATTAATTTATCAGGCAAGTTCCAGTTCTAATGATAATTCTAATAATGCTAATTCTTCGGTAAAAACTGTCACTGCATCATATGCTATTTCGCTTCTTATTGCCCAACATTCTAAGCCGTTTATGGAAGGTAATTTTATAAAGGAATGTCTCATCGAGGCAGTAAAATCATTCGGCAATTCATTGACGCTTGCTGAAGCTGCTAGCATTCCTTTAAGTAAAAAGACAGTGGCAGCAAGAATTACTGATATTGCTTGTTCGATAGAAAAAAAAACTAAAATTTTTGTTAGCTAGTTGTGCTTATTTTTCATTATGTTTAGATGAAAGCACCGATATTGGACATGTGAGTCAATTGAGTATTTTTGCTCAAATTGTACAAAACGATTTTTTACATGTCAAGGAGCTCTTAAATTTTGTTCCATTACATGACACAACAACAGGTCTAGATATTTTTAAAACCGTGGAAAAAACTCAATACCGACTTCAAAAATTGAATACCGATTTTTCGAAATGTTCAGCCATAGTAACAGATGGTGCAAAAGCGATGGTAGGTCACAAAATTGGTTTCTTCGGTCAAATAAAGCAGCGCAATTTAAAATTCCTTCTTATTCACTGTATTATTCATCAAAAAGCATTATGTGGGAAAGCTATAAAATTGTCTGCAGCCATGAAAACTGTTACAAAAATAATCAATTCAATAAAAGACGGCCACAAGTTTCTTTCTCATAAAAAATTTCAACACTTTCTTGAAGAACATAATGCACTTTATACAGATGTACCCCTACATTGTGAAGTCCAATGGCTCAGTGCTGCAAAATGTTTAGAATAGTTTTTTGCGATAAGAAAAGAGATCTCCCTTTTCTTGCAAGAAATGTCTAGTGGCAAAGATGATGACATTAAATCTCTCTCTGAAGATACGGAGTTTCTTTGTGAACCCGCTCTTATCACCGATGTAACCAATCATTTAAATACTTTAAATTTAAAGCTGCAAAAGCCCGACCAAACAATATGTCAATTAGTTAGTCATATTGACTCATTTTGTAAAAAATTAATTTTATTTAAAAATTATTTAGAAAAAGATGCTCTTTATTTCTATCCCTCTTACCAGATTCTCTTCGAAGAATACGGCACAAGCTGTAATTTTAAAAAACATATTCAGTTAATTCAGTTAAATAAAACAATTTCAGTCGCCAGCAAATATTCAAAATAAGTCGTTTTATTTCGACCCAACTGGTCAATTAATACAGGAATTGCACGACGTTTCGACCAAATTCCGGTCCTTATCGAGTGCCTTTGTTCGAGTTACACCGATCCGCATAACAAAATTAATTGCATCGTTGATGTGGTGTCCTGACTACATCAAGATAAACGCAAAGCTAAACACAAGA
>NW_020224205.1:84000-99153 GCF_003070985.1 Temnothorax curvispinosus
CGTGTGCAATCGACACCGTGTCCGATCGGCACCGTGTGCAATCGACACCGTGTCCGATCGGCACCGTGTGCAATCGACACCGTGTCCGATCGGGAAATATTGCTGTGTCCGATTTGTAATGTGCGCAATCGGGACTCACTCTCACAAACGATGTCCCTCGCCGGAGGCCCGGATCGGCAGCTTCCGAGTGTCCTCCTCGCTCGGTTTGGCACGACAATGAGAAGACAGTGGCCTGCCAGGATTGCGCCGGTTCCCCGCGCCTGCGCGGCAGCGTTCTGGTCGTGTGTCCGCCGATCCTAGCGTTACTCCCCGTCTCCAGCGCCGCTTCTATGCTGTGGCGCTGCTCGAACTCCATCCGCCTTGGCGCGGCCCTTTTAAACTAATCTGGCTGTCCAGGCCTTGATGATTGGGCCGGCGTTGCGTGGGCCAGGCTGGCTGGGCCATGGTCACGTCCGCCGGCAGTCCCTTAGAATGTGCGTTCCCTTGGGCCGCGCCTCGGCACCCTGGCCTCTCTGGCACTACGTCAGGACGTCTCGCCCAGAAGTATCGGGTTTTAAACTGCGGGGGCGGTAGAGTTGTGGTCGGATCTCAGGCGTCGGTGTTTGACGCTGCTTGCGAGGAGGTCCGGGTGCGACCCGACAGGCAGCCACGTCCCTCGGTCCTGGTCCTCCGAGTTCTCCTTCGTGGCGGCTCACGGCCGTTACATACAATGTCCCAGTCACTACAGGCGATCCTCCTAAAAAACTTAAAAACTAATTAATAGTAACGCAATTGCCCTCCCCCGTTCCAAGCGAGGAAGCTCCTCCGACTTTCCCCTCGGTCGAGCCCGTCTGGGTAGCGGACGCGGTTTATCACGTTACAATGTTTATAAATAAAACGTTCGTAAGATGTGGCATTTTCAACAACATTTTCACGCAGAACTGCCTGTACAGTAAGTTTTTGGACTGTTGTAATCTAAAATTACAACGGGTAATTATTAAATTATTTATAATAAAATTATAGAATAGCCTTTCGAAAGACTTCGAGGAAATTGTTTTTCGAAAGACTCCTCAATTTACGCCAACGCGGACGCGGAAGTTCATCAAGCTTCCGCGTCAATCGAACTATTGCGATATGCATAAGAATGTGCGACAACGCATTTCGACATTCGCGGAACCGCGGAAGTTCATCAAGCTTCCGCGTCAATATTGCGAGATGCATAGGAATGTGCGACAACGCATTTCGACAATCGCGGAACCGCGGGAGTACAGCGAGATTGCGAATGCGCTCGGTCACTGACCGACCTTATTCGGGGGACCGTCGAACCCGGCGGAAAAGCGCCGACAGGGCATAACTCAAAACAATATAAGGGACCGTCGAAGAAGCCGCGACGGAGAGTAATACACCGGAGACTCTGCCCGTGACCGTTCTCGTAAGTCGTGTCGCGAAGGTTTACAAAGCGCGTGCGAGTTATAGTAATTGTGAAAGGCAAATACAAGTGTAAGTTAGTGAGTGTAAAAGGGGCGCTGAAATAAAGCTCCAATATAAAGTAAAACGAAGTGAAGTTCATTTAGCGACGCCTACACTCCGTTCCACCTGCGAACCCGACCGCTTCCTAGTCTGCCCGCCTGTGCCTACCGAGTCCTAACTCGTAAGGTCAAGAGATCCCGAAAATAATAAACGTTTTGCCGTAAGCCGTCACTAACCGGCGACGCGGCATAACAGAACTATATTTCAAGTATGGTTTATAAGATCTGCGTTTCATGTTTTCCAACTTATATCTATGCGAAAACCCGTTTTTTTTTTTTTTTTTAATAAAAATGAGCGTAATATACGTAAAGCTCTAAAAAAGCGCGTTCGCCACACGAATGGATGATGTTGCTTCGTTAGTAGCGATGTACCAGTCGGCCAGATCGGAAGGACTCGTGTCGCTTCTGAACCCGGTCGAGGTGCGCCATGTTGATTTTCTTGGCTTCCCCCCTCGCGAGTGTCCAGACCTGTTTATACGACCGTGGTCAAAACCATTACACGTAAAAAAGTTTTAGTTGTAATCGTAGGGCCGTAAGCAAATTGATCAATTAATTACAGTTAAATATTCTTCTTACATTGTAAGAATGCTTGACTGTGATTGGTCGATTTGCTTACGCCGCG
The DNA here is from genome assembly GCF_003070985.1 of Temnothorax curvispinosus. Lineage (NCBI taxonomy): Eukaryota > Metazoa > Arthropoda > Insecta > Hymenoptera > Formicidae > Temnothorax > Temnothorax curvispinosus. Next base: position 86,131 of record NW_020224205.1, read on the forward strand.
GCCTTACAATTATGACTAAAACTTTTCCATGTGCAATGGCCTTTATCCTTAACGCGCTACTTTTGTTTGTTTCGCGCGGCTGCATGCTCGAGCTTGTGCCACGAGCCACGAGTCACAGGTCGCAGGAAAAGACCTTGTTCTTCTTGCCCGACAGCTCGTTTAATATCGCAGGAAATAGTGTAACTAATGCGATATATCATTGTGCTTGTTGTTGTCTTATCGTTTTCGAGGATTGAAATATTGTTTTTTACACGTTTCAAAATGGTCGAAGTGGACAATGCCAACTGTGTTCTCGTCGAGTTTGTAAATGAACATAATAAACTCGCGGTTGGATACCAAATTTGGTTTGTCGATAAGGATCTCATCGAAAATTATGACAATTTAGATAAAGTTATAAGGGACGAAATTACAACACAAATCTTATGGCCAAATTGCGATGTGAAAAGTTCAAGTGCGATGAAAAAAATTATTAAAAATCTCAAGGATGATGACTGGACTAAGCATGCAGTAAAAGTACATAGTTATGGTGGTATGTAATATTTACATATATTAATAAGAGTTTCTTACATTCATCTCCCTTAAAAATATATTCTGTATAACATTATGGGGGAGGGGCCATTTCATGCCATATCAGATGACATTTTACAATCAAATTGTTAATTATTTTGTATAACATCAAAGTCCCACCTGCAAAATTTTGAAAAAATTCTGTATATTTTAATGCATTAAATTATAGAAATTAAATATCATTATGGTAATTCTTCAGTTTAGATACCCCAGCACAGAAATCGCTGTGAAGAATTACCATTATAAATAATCCACATACCCTTGACAAATTCAAAAGAAAATTAACAAGGTTTCTTACAGACTAAAATATTTTAAAGAAATGTTTCCCATATTTTTCAAACATTTTTTTTTTAAAGAAAAACTTTTTTTTTAAGGAATTGGATTTTTTACATTTGCCAAAAATTACAATTTTGAAAAATTTTACGTTTATTTTTGGATCTGTAAGTCGCATTTTTATGATATAAAAAAACGGACGGAGTAAAACGTTAAAATTTATAAGGCAAAATATCTGAAAATCTTTATAACTGTTTAAGTTTAGCTCCGCCTGTTTTTTTATTTCATAAAAATATGACTTATAGGTCCAAAATAAACGTGAATTGTTTCAAAGTTTTAGCTTTTGGACAAATAGAAAAAAATTTATTTTAACTCGTTATGGTCACATGAGGTCCAGTGGACCCCAGGATTTTTTTCCCCTTAAAAGTATACTATTTTGAGAGTAAAACGCAGAAAGTTTTTTTGCTCTATCTAAAAAAATTTTGATGATTATTTTTGTGAAAAAAGTCAAATTCATCGAAAAAAAATTTTTTCTCGCGTTTTTTCAACATAAAAAAATTTTAAAAATTATTGGATTATAAAGAGAAAGTCATAAACTAAATTCCAGTTCAAGGTTTGAGTCGATACATCAAAAAGAACGCAAATGGCAACTGTTGTGGGGTCCATTGGACCCCATGTGACCACTACGTTATTTTTAGGAGGTGTGACTACAACGGGTTAAACAAAAAACATTTGTTTTAAAAAAGTGTCTGAAAAATATGGGGAAAATTTGTTGAACATATTTAACTGTGTAAGAAACCTTGTTGATTAATTTCTGAATTTTTCAATGGTATGGATTATTTATAACAATTATAAAATAACTTTTTAGATTACATTTAGTATAAAAAAATTATGAAGTCATACAATTTTAAAAACAACGTATTTTTCATTAACAAATCTGGTAATTTTAATTTTCACTTTTTTTTACTTTTTTTCTGCACAAAATAAAATTATTTAAAAATGGTGAAAAGTTGAAAGTCTACATCTTTTTTATTTACCAGTAATTAACCAGTAATATTGTTTTATATTAGCTATAGATATTTTCTACTTTAATTCTCTTTTGCTTTGCGAGACATGAGCGAACAGAAAATTAATACCCAAGGAAAATAAATCAAATTATTTATTATATGGTTATTTTCAGGTTGGACCTTAATGCATGACACGATGTCCAATATCGAAAAATTCGACATTGCAATGCCAAATAAAGAAAACTTCTAATGCAAAGGAATAAATCTAATAATGAAGAAAACATAAAAAAATTATCCCAAAAAAATTCGAACAAGATACACTATTTCTTCGTAAACCGTATCGTAAACGTTCTCTCATTTTCCGTGACCCGGCAAAGAAATGTGTCTGTAGCGCAGGAGTCCTTAATTTATTAACTTTAATATTACTGCAATTACAAAAAATACTATTTACACTTGTAATTGCATGTAAATGCTGAATACATTCAACATTTTAAATATTAAAATATGTCTATACAGTACCGCTCAAAAGTCTGACATTACAGCCGTATGCGTCACGAAGACAGCCGAGAGGGCCGGAGGTAACGACTGGAGAACCGGCGCAACAAAGCGCGGTGGCGGAGGCGAGAGGCAGGCCCTCAGACGACTTTCGAGAGTCCTCCCAGCGGGGAGAACTCCAACGCCGACAATGGGACAGGAGACCCCAATAAGTAATGCGCGCGACGCTCCGAGGACGGGTGGTCAATATCGATAGTTGAGTTACGAAGTTGTGCTAGTCCGGCGTATTCGTATGTAGGTTTAAATAAGTAAGATAATAACTTCTCGCGATAGACGGTCAAGATAGCCAACGCCAGTTAAATCTATCAGTTAAGTATCATTTAGGCTCACACACAGAGCATTATTACTCTTGATTCGCTTGCGACCGGCGCGCGAAGACGCGAGGTTGAGGCAAGAGACACACACAATCTTCAGAAAAGGGGTATTCATGACACATCCCCGAGACGCAACTCACACGATAAGTAGGGTGGCGTCGAAATCAGACGACGCGTTCGCGAACTAAGAAACCGGACACTTTCCACGGGGAAAAGTCACCCCTGACGCGTGCCCGAGACTAGATATATGATCAAGACGGGTCGGCGTCGAAATCGGACGACGCGTTCGCGAACTAAGAAACCGGACAGTTTCCACGGCGAAAAGTCACCCATGACGTGTGCCCGAGACCTGGTACACGAGCAGGACGAGTCGGCGTCGAGATCCGGCACCCGGGTACGAAAATCGAAGACGGGACGTTATCTACGGGAACAAACAGTTTTTGACTGAAGCACGGTACCTGGTGTAATCCAAAATCAGGTCGGCGTCAAGGCCCAACGACGTGGAAGCAAAATTAGGGACCGTCTGCAATTTCGCTACCTAGACATCATCTGCGAGAAGAGGACTCGGAACCGAGCGTACGAGTTCCTCAGAATTAGTCATATAGGATCGGCGTCAACGGCGGACATAGTGCGATGCACCCAGACATCTTCCACGGGGAAGTCGTCCGGGAACGTTAATAGTATCACATTCTAAGGCGTGCGCATAGGTCGGCGTCAACGTCGAACAAGAACCGCCAGCGGTGAAAACCCGGTGCACCGGCATCAAGAAAGGGAAACTTCCGGAACGCGAAACCCATGGAAATTTCCACGGGAACGTTCTAGAACGTCCGCACGGCAAAATCGCGTAATCAGCTACGCAGTTCCGAACTTTCTCGAAGGATAAAGTTGGTACCGCGTCGGAGTGGGGACCGAGCGCGGTAGTGGGGAGCCACGGAGAGACGGGCTGCTCGGGGCAGTCTCTCGTGGATCGTCGGAGCGGTAACATAAAATCACGTAGCATACTCGTCGTCGCGCTAAGTCTCGCGAACGTAAACCGAGCGCGTAAATAATACACCTCGACATCCGTAACAAACGGGAACGCCCGCGAAACGCGTTAACATTTGCTTCTACACTAGCGAATGGTATTGCATTACCGATAATAACTTGTGCGCCGTTAGGCGAAAGGGCACTTGTGCTCAACGATACGTGTGAACAACTTGTACAAATTGAAGATTTGTGAACAACCATCTGTGCGAATCAATTATATTGAATAAATTATTCAATCATAGCATAAATAATTTCAAGAATTATCGATTTTACTTAACTTCCACTTACCTGATCCATCGGCGTCGATCCATCGAAGTCCCTCGTTGATCCTGGTAGGTGATAGTAGCGATGATCCTGGAGTCAGCGACGGCGATGATCCATCCATGGCGGGAACCTGAAAAGAAAAATAATTAGTTAGATTGATGATTCGAGAAACCATAGATACTTACCTTCTCGGTTATCCAAGGTCAAACAGAGTGGCGACCGTTGAATTGAAGGACACCCAACGTGAATCGTACCTACCTGTAGTACCGTCCGGTTACAACATCACCTATCAAGAACATTCAGTAACTTCAAACATCAGTAGTTGAATCTATATACATATATATAATCGAATGTTCCGACTGACTAGCCCAAACCCTTAAACCTAGAAACATGAAATTTGGAAAGTATATTCCTTCCATGACGTAAGCACCCACTAAGAAAGGATTTTTAGAAATTCGACTCCTAACGGGGTAAAAAGTGGTAAAATGTGTGTTACCGTAGCGAAGCATGGGTATCAAGCTAGTTATCGTATAGAAATAAGTAAAGGCAAATAGCAAATTTCCAATTTAATTTTTATATTACAACTATAAATTTTTTGATAAAATAAGACAATAAATTGTTGTGCCCCTTTTTTGCGGAGGGACACTTGGGTTCTTTTTGGTCCACGGAGGATGCGGGATATATATATAAATAAACGGCACTTTTGAATAAAAGATAACTTTTAATAATCACTCTGCGTTACAATCGTTATTCGCGTTTGATGCCCGTTACTGCTCTGCTCCCTGACTCCGATTGCCTTCTCGTCTCCTGTTGTCGCTTCCTTTTGAATCCTCGTCTTGTCCTTCAATATCGCTGAGTTGCTCGATCGTATCTGGGCCGATCGCGCAACTCATCTTTTGCTGATTCGGCGTTGCGTAATTCTCTCGGGCTTTCGCGGTCGCGTTCCCTATTGATATTCTCGGTCTTTCTTAATACTATTCTTATTTTATTATTACATTTTAATTGGGGCCGCAACAAAATAGATAACTGCGAGGTGCAACTTTCTGAATTGAAAAAGTTAAATATGTGAAAAAAATGAAAGAAAACAAAAAATAAAAATGAAAGAATAAGCTTTTAAATGCTTTTTACAATTTTTATCTTTAATCATTTTCACAAAAACGGGAGCTATTTGATACAAAACAAAAATATGCAAAATACTACATTAGTACATTAGTACTACAAATTGAATGTAGTTCAAAGAGAAAATGATATAATATCTACATAATTACAGCGCGACAAAAAAAGCTCAATCTTCTTTTCAATTTGCTTTTTTTTTCATTCGGATCGTATATGATAATCGGGCGCTGAGCTACTGATGTTTGAAATTAGCGAATGCTTTTAGCAGGTGATCTCAGACTTTTGAGCAGTACTGTATAATAGACACATTCTAAAGAAATAACCATAAAACTAATCTCACTTTCATATAAATGGGCTATGGGACTTCCCCCGTAGCCCTCGGCGGGAGAACAGGTGGAGCGCAGAAAAGGAGGAAAAGAGTGTCGGAAAAAGGTTTTATAGAGGAGAGAAAACGTGGAGGAAGAAAGGTAAGCGTGATGGAAGCCGAAAGAAGGTGGAGTAAATGGAGGCGAGGTGGAAAATAAAGCAGGACGGCAGAAATCTGTTCGAGATGAGGAGGCCTGAGAGAGAGGTTAGAATGACGGTGAACTTGGGCGATGGAGGAGGTAGCACCAGAGGCGAGAGTGGCAAAAAAGACCACGCGTCTTCGCAACGTGTGCGACGTATAAGCGGCGAGATCGAGAGATCAAAGGAAGGGATCGATAGAGCGAGGTGAACATGTAAGAAACGCACGTGGCGGCAGTAAAGGCGAGCTGTGGGACGAAGCGAGCGGTAGTAGAAAGTAAGCGGTGATTATTGAAAGAATTGTTGGCGGATGGATCAAAGGTAAAGATAGGCAGCAAAGGTGAAAAAGAGAAACGGATGGCGGACTTGGAGAGGAGAAGAATGCAAGAGAGCACAGTGATGTGCTAAACAGAGGGAATAAATAGTAACCTAAATTTTGTTTACAGATATCGCAAGAGGAAAGGAAAGGAAAAGATGGACAAAAAAATGGAGTGCAAAGGAACAATAATAATTGACAGGGAGGCGATAAAGATGATAGTGGAAGGACGAACAGCAAAAATGATGAAGGACTTTAAGGAGGAAATAAAAGAACTGAAAGAGGAAGTAGAGAGGGTGAAAAGAAAGGTATACAGAATGGAGCAAAGTTCAGGTAAAAGGAAGAGAGACGAGAGTGAAGAGAGAAGGGATAAGGTATATAAGAGAAAATGGTGGTATGAAGATTATGAAAAGAGCGATGATAAAAAAAGAAGGAGGAATGTGATAATTAGGGTCGAGAAGGAGAGATGGGGAGGAAGTAGTATAAGATGAAGCAACTATTTACAGAAGGACTTAAAGTGAAGATGGAGGTGAAGGAGGTGAACATGATAGAACAGAGAGGAGAATGGATAACAATTCTGGTAAAGATGGGAAGTGAGGAAGATAAATGGAAAGTACTGGAAGCAAGGAGGAAAGAAGGAAGCAGAATGAAGGTGAAGATAGATGAAAACAAGTCGGTGGAGAAAAGGATCAAAGAAGGAAAGGAGAAGGAAAAGAGAAAAGAAAAGAAAGAAGAGGAAAGTGGGAGGACAAGAAGGTCGGCAGAGGAGATCGCGGAGAAGATGGAGAAAAAACTACTGATGGACACGGACGAGGACGAAGCGGACCAAGGGGAGGGGCCGGAGAGAAGGCATTGGAAGGCGTAGGGAGGGTAATAGTAGTATTGTAAGGTCGCCCAAAGACCAGGTTTCGAATAAAATGGGTTACGGGTATATGTGTAAAGGGTTGGGTACGTCCCTGTAAAACGCCATGTAAAATGTATGTGGATAATGACTGAAAATATAATTGTAAAGGTTTTTGGAAACGTTTTTTCTGAAAAAAAAAACGCCTTTCCAATCCCGGAAGGGGAGTGAAATAAAGTATATCTATCTATTTATCTTTTTTAATTGACAAATTAATTTTTATTGAATGTTTTCGTAAACAGTGAAATTTTACCTGTAATAATTCGTGAAAAAAAAAACTGTTATATAATATATATTATAGTTCTTATAAACAAATATATTAATCGTATTATTTTGCAAACATATCTTATAATTTAAACTTAAAATCATATAATCATATATGAACTTATATAGTCATATAAGATTATATATGAGCAGATCAGATATTGCATCTCAAAGTTTTCGATAGATGGCATTCGATGGGATCTATTTCTCGTATTTAAAATTTGACAGTGTTATAAGAACGGTATCAAAAGACACGACACTGTCTCGCGCTATAGAGCAGCACAATTTTTGTATTAGTTGTATCGTGGAGTCTACTTTTATAATAAAGTAGCACACTCTTAAAAAATAACTTTTGAAAATATATAACAATTTTCTGAAACTTACTTAAATATGTATGTCTAAATTGGATTATGTACGGACGAATATTATTATCTATGATTACATATGATCATACATGGACATATATGTTAAAATGCATACGTATCAGATCATACCTAATAAAATATGGATGTGCAGTTCGAACCTGATCATATCTGATCAGATATTAACATACAATAATACCAGATCATATATCCTCTGGCCAATTTCCATATCTGACCATACATGTCCAAATTGATATGATCATTTATGATCAGATATGAATATTTTTTCCAGGGATTTTATCTTATTTATATTATACAATTAGGGTAACCGAGGGAATATGCCACACTTAAGAAAAATATGATTTTTTTCCTATTTCTCTTTCTTTTTGAGGTATCTTTGCATATTGGTCTTCTTTTTCCATCTTTTATCTGTTATTTATAAATGGTTTTTTAATGAAATATTTTGATTTTTTACTATTAAAAAGAAAAAAATACAAAAATGTTGCAAAAGTGGCATATTACCCCCATGTGGGGGTAATATGCCACATATACAAACATGTATAGTAATTTAACTTTAGAAGGGCATTCTTGTCTAAAAACATGTAAAAGAATATTTTTATTACAATTTTAATAACACACTAAGAAAATTCTAAAAAACACGTTATCATACTTGTCATACTGTACTTACCCCATAAAAACTATAATACTGACAGGAAGTAAGTAAAACTTGGGCAAAACGTCAAATATAATATTTTTAACAATTTCACAGTATTTACAACAACGCTTCTAGCCGTAGCTTTATTAAACATAACAGTGGCATATTCCCCACACTGGCATATTCCTCCCAGTTACCCTAGACGTTTTAACTTTGGATTTTGTTATTAATTGGAATTTTTATAAATGAGAACCACTGTTTTAATTGATTTAATATAACTAATTTATTGTATTTTAATATCTGACAGTAGTAGGGTTATTTTACGTTGGAATTTAGTGATCTTATTCTGAAACGCTGGCGGTCTTTCTGCAATTGTTTCTGCTAAAGTAGACTTTTGGAACTCGGCTATAATATTGCAATCTCAAAACATGAGTGAAAAATGGAATCAAAATGTATATAAAAGTGCAAATGTATGGAAGCTATCCAAAACCGTCAAGACATGGATTACGAATAAACTATCTAACTAACTATAACATAACTTCACTGTACGAATGCTAACAAATTAGTAATGGCTAGACAACGGCTGGCTAATTTTTTGAAAGTTTCCAGCGCCATCTATTCTAATATTTACAGTGCAGGGGCTAGAAAAGTACTAAATAGCGAAGTTATTCATAAATTATATAGCTAATATACTAACAATAAGCTAGTCAATGGCAAGGTAATATATCTAGCCTGCGTGATACTGCCATTAGCTGTAGAATAATATTTGTCACATCAATTTCCATTCGGGCCGTTTTACGCATTGAGCGCATAGATTGCATTCAATGTGCTGCGCGCATCTGTTCCGTTTCGTTAGTGCGCATGATGCGCGCTTGGAAACGGAACGGTTTGCTGGCGTTTGATACGAATAAAAAATGGATGCTACCATGGGTGACAAAACGTTATCTGTATTAACCTTATTTTTGTTGAATAAAAACGCTGAAAAAGAATTCAGAAATTTTAGCAGTGATTCGAGTGATACTACCAATACCAGTGATAGCGAAAATGATGAAGATATTTTATCATTAAATAGTGTATTAGAATTAATACATTCAGTATTAATGGTTGGTGAAATACGCGGAAAGACTGTTTTTACTGAAAAAATAAAGGATTATGTTGAGCGAGTTATTCCTGGTTACAGTAGAACAGTATTTAAAGAACATTTTTGGTGAGTAATATCTTGTAAAAAAACTTGGCGCTGCTAGACCTCGAAATTTTAAATAAATAAGGACAACAATAAATAAAAATAATTCAGAGAAGAATGCGATAAGAGTAATATTAAATGATTATCAGCGTGGATGTGCGAGTGAGTGATATTGGTGTGCGTGACGACGCGGACGGCGGATAATGCGGCTTATAATTAAGTAGAGGATAAGTTTATTAATTTATTTAAAATTTCGAGGTCTAGCAGCGCCAAGTTTTTTTACAAGAAAAATTTATGTATTTTAATAAAATATTTTTATTTTGAACTGTTACCTCTGTAATTCTTTGTGACCACTAAAAAATACACATGTAAACTTTGTATTTAAATATCTTGTATTCCCTTGTTAAATTTAAACACAATTTAAAGATTTTTCAAAGTAGTGCAACAATTATTTTTTGAGGCAATATATATGTTCTCTCTGTAATTGGCGCTGTAATTTAAAAAGATATCATTTTTTTTTTGTAATTGTAATAGATCACTTGAAGCGCGACTCTTCTTTTTGATAAGGTAACATAATTTTGTGATGTGTCTTGATAGATCACTTGGGTTATAATTTTTCGGAAATAAAGATACTACTGCTTAGATTTTTTCGAGGTTTTTCGAGATATAAAGATTACGTCTACCACTTGTTACTTAAATTTTTTTGAGGTATAATACTGCCACTTTCTCTTTTTTTCGACGTAACAACATATAGGTACACTAATATGCGTGAACTTGGCGCCTTTTTTTTAAAAAAGGTAATTTTGTACGGATATCACGCCTTTTTGTAGTATTACGCATTTTATAAACAGTATGTACAGGGTAAAGCTATTTGGAGGTATAATACTACCATTTTGTTTTTTTCGAGGTAACAACATAACAGGGTAACAACATAATACATATGCACTACTATGCGTGTACTTGGCGCCTTTTTTTACCTTTTTTTTTAAAGGTAATTTTGTACGGATATCACGCCTTTTTGTAGTGTTACGCATCTTAATCTTATAAACAATATATCTTATAATCTTATAAACAGTATATACAAGGTATGAAGCTAAAAGTGTTACGGACTATTATTTCTAAAGAAAACAACAATTTAATATTTTGCGTAGTTTTTTAAAAATAATAATCTGTAACCCTTTCAGCTGTACACCTTGTATATATTTTTCAATTTCAACATAAAACATAATCGCAATATAGCATGATTAATGTTAATAAGTCGTTAACTGTAAAATTCTTTATTTATTTTTATTCGCGTCTTACTGAATGTTGTTCGCAACTGTATATGTACCGATATCTTCAGGTATCGATATTTTGGATAATTACAGATGGACATCTGTAACACGTGTCTGAAATTTACCCGATTTGTTTATTCTTTTATTCTCTTCAACTAATCGCAAATTAATTCTATTTGATAAAAGCAATTCTGTTAAATTTCTCATACATAACGCATCGTTTATAATTTTCTATTATAAATATTAAATAGTCGATATATATATATATTCGTACTCACACCCTTGAAAATTATTTCGAGAATTCGAGCGAATGTCACAACTAGATAAAATTATCTTTCATATTTTGACAGTTGAGTAGGAACATATTTGAGTTGGCGAAAAATGATTCTCTAAAACCGCACGTGTGTGTGTAAATAATTCGGTAGAAAATATATAATCTTCATTTCAAAATACATTTGCACACAACGTACCAAAAATATATAATATGATAACGTAGTTTTTGCTATTCAATTGATTGAATTTCAGAAAAGAAAAATATTTAAAGGTATATAACTGTCACTCAATAAAGAGATATAGACGCAAATTGAATCATATATATTTAATTGCCTGCTCATTAAATATAAAGTGCAAACACATAGAAATTGTATATTTTTCTATACTTAAATGCAATAAGAAGAAATAATTAAACAAGTATCCTTGCATAGGAATATTGTGCATAATTTTTACAAAACAGAGATTCGCGCAATTTAGATATATAATAAAATTAATAACGATTCTATAAACCTTACTTATATGTTAATAATACGACATGATCTTTTTAATCATGAAACTTACAAACTAACGGAAAAAGATTCGTATCCTAAATCAAAAACAAATTATGTGTACACATAATAAAAATTGTATGAATTAAAATTATGTGTATACACATAATAAAAATGCGGAATTATTTTTGTCAGATATAATTTTAATTCATCCAATTTTTATTAGACATAATTTTAATTCGTCCAATTTTTATTATGTCTAGACATAATTTTAATTCAACGAATTTCCATTATGTCATGACATAATTTTAATTCTGCCACTAGGGAATTTGTAAGTCGATTTTTATGAATCAAGCTTGAATTCGATGTCTAGGTGTCCCAAGTTGCCAATGACGAAGTCCACATAGTGCGCTCCATAGTTTTCGGTATCCAGGTGTATTAATACCTTGAATTCGATGTCCACGTATTCCAGGTTGCCGATGACGGGTTCCAGATAGTGCGCTTTATAGTTTTTGGTGTCCAGATGTAATAATACGTTGAATTTGATGTCTAGGTGTCCCACGTTGCCGATGACGAGGTCCACATAGTGCGCTCCGTAGTTTTCGGTGTCTCCGTGTATTAATACCTTGAATTTGATATCTACGTGTCCTACATTCAGATTTAAAATTATTAATACACCAAGACACCAAAAACTACGAAGCGCACTATGTGGATCTTGTCATCGGCAACCTGGGACACGTAGACATCAATTTCAAGGTATTAATACACGTAGACACTGAAAACTACGGAGCGCACTATGTGGACTCGTCATCGGCAACCTGGGACACCTAGACATCGAATTCAACGTACGATTACACCTGGACACCGAAAACTATGAAACGCACTATCTGGATCCCGTCATCGGCAACCTGGGACACGTGGACATCGAATTCAAGGTATTAATACACGTAGACACCGAAAACTACGGAGCGCACTATGTGGACCTTGTTATCGGCAACCTGGGACACCTAGACATCGAATTCAACGTACGATTACACCTGGACACCAAAAACTATGAAGCGCACTATTTGGATTCCGTCATCGGCAACCTGGGACACGTGGACATTGAATTCAAGATATTAATACACGTAGACACCGAAAACTACGGAGCGCACTATGTGGACCTCGTCATCGGCAATCTGGACACCTAGACATCGAATTCAACGTACGATTACACATGGACACCGAAAACTATGAAGCGCACTATCCGGACCTCGTCATCGGCAACCTGGGTTACCTAGACATCGAATTCAAGCTTGATTCATAAGAATCGACTTAAAAATTCCCTAGCGGCACTTTCTGCCAAGCGTAGAGAACCTTCTTTTCCGTTGACTCAATATATATTGTTACGTGCGAGCAAAATTCAATCTAAAAATAGCCAAGAATGTTAAGAGCGAAGAATCGATATTGATTAATTATCCGATTTCTAATGGGGAGACAGTTGCCAGGCCGCGGTTCACAAGGGATTAAATTACACCTAGTGATAAGACCTTCCTCTTCCTTCAAACATAAAGACAAAAGAAGTGGTGAGAAGCTCGCGCGGGGGGTTCTTGCCACTTGAGTATAAATAAGAGCGAAAAATAATCGTACAGTTAGTTGTTGGGAATTAGTAGTTGTCATTGCTAACAGACTTCAGACTTAA
>NW_020224205.1:114153-126653 GCF_003070985.1 Temnothorax curvispinosus
AAAAAAAAAAGTAAATTGAGTAATCGCTTTTTTAAGCAGCACAATTGATATTTTCCTGTATGCATGTACACACGTATGTACATACGTACGCACAAAAAAATGTTCTATGTTGTTAGAAAATTTTATTTCTATTTAAAAAAAGGAGAGAAACTATCATCGCTTAGGACAGGGGCCCGGCGTTACGCGCCGCTCGTGCGAAATCCTCGCCGCTTGTAATAAACAACTGCCCGCGCGCCGACCGCGGGGCGGCCGCAACTCGCCGCGCGCTAGGATTTGGCGGAGGGCGGGCTAATACGGCGATTTTTAATCATTAATAACTCGTCAACTATTGCGAAAATTGCAAAATAGTACATGACTTTTCGACTCAGTTTGGCTCGCTCTATCTAAATATGAAAAAAGTACCAAGAATTCAGGAGCACCCTGTATATCTAATTTACCTAAATAGAAATCTTCCTCCTGACCGATAAGTCTATCGACCTAATTTCGAAATACGCGCGCGATATCGAAACTGGCGATACCTGCGCCGCCAGCGGCGAAAAAGTGAAAGTGACGTTTCTCTGATAGATATATCGCGGCGTTAGGAGGAGGAGGAGTATCTTAAAAATAAATTTTCCTATTTGGACTTTGCGTCGCAATATCTCCGCTCGTAGGGCACGTAGCGGAATATTATAAGAGAACCCCCCCCCCCCCCTAATTGGACCCCAAGCTATCGATCAAGCCTACTTAGAACTTGATCCGTTCACTCGTTATCGAGATCTCAACATCTCGGGTACTCGCAACCCGTCGCGTCGCGTAAAAGAGTCACGGTCGGTCTCGCTCCGCGTGTACTTGGCGCGAGACACTACCGTGTCTCTTGATAAATATTTATTTTAAAAAATAATGTAGGAAAAAGTTTTTTGGGTAAATATCCCGTTTAGGGGACCCACTTCCGATGACCTTGAATTTGACATATATTGTCAAGGACACCCTCCCGAGTAACATGCAAGTGATTTTAGTCAGGGATCGCTTTTGATTAAAAAGTTATTAACAAAAAAATTTATTGCTTTAAATGTTGTGTTTTGGTAAAGCAGCGACTTTCTCGCGAAATAAAGTATTCTCTGCTTTAGAAAAAAAAAACGTAATATTAGTTGTTTATGCCTTCTAATATTCAAAATAACTGCTATATTTTCCAAATTTTTTTTGTTAATAACTTTTTAATAAAAAACGACCCCCACTAAAATCACTTGCATGTTACTCGGGAGGGTGTCTTTGACAATATATGTCAAATTCAAGGTCATCGGAAGTGGGTCCTCTAAACGGGATATTTACCACATGGGAAAATATATATTACAATAAAAACTGTCACATTATTTAATCTATATGATATGTACGTCATTGTTTCATATCTATAGCAACGAAATTTGGAGTAGGCAAAGCAACTGCTTTTCGAGCATTGAAACGTGTTACGTATGCTCTCCGTTATGTTGCACCTCGATTTATTACATGGCCGAAAGATCAGGTTGCTGTAAATGTAATGGAACAATTCGAAAGATCATGCGGCTTTCCCAATGTAATCGGAGCTATTGACGGGACACATATTAAAATCCGAGCTCCCTCTGAAGATGCAAACTCGTACATAAATCGAAAGGGTTTCCATTCTATAAATGTGCAAGTAGTATGTGATTCTCTCAGTTGTTTTACACACGTATATCACAGTATATACAGTAGCGCAACTCTCCCGATTTCAGCGTGGATGAAAATGAACTGCACATGCGCGTGCGAGGTATGTAACCAATCAGAGCACTGATATTCTGTCTCACTTCTGCTCACTTCCTCTCTGTATTTTCGCTCTCTGTCAGCACCGTTGAGATGCTCCATGCAGGACATTTAAATGGCCGTTCAGTAGAAAGTGGCGGCAACGGACATCTGATGTGATCTGATGCGAGAAATAATAAAGTGATAAAGTGGTGAAGTAATAAGTCCTCAGTGAATAGTGTACAGGTGTTTAGTAAACGGTGCAAGAAAACCGAGAACAAATTATTTTCCTTACGGAGAATAGTTAATCTGTACAAAAATTGTACAGATTCTCGATTCTCTTATAAAAGAAAAGCACTTTGGTCTTAGCTTTGTTGCAGGTATTCGTAAAGAAATCTTGAGGGAAAATTTGGAAGAAAAAATGGCCCATCAATCAAGCGCGTGGTGTGTTGTTCGGGAATGCAATAAAAATATTGTGGAAAAACGACATTTTTTTCGGTTTCCAAAGGAACATGAAAGGTATAATGATTTTATTTCATTTATTAATTATTATTTTTTAAAACAAGTATAAATTTACATATAAAATACTATTTTGATATTTCTAAATGTATGTATATTATTATGTGCATGCATATGTATATATTATTACAATATTTCTTTACATGAATAATATTTACAGATGGTTGCAATGGATACGTGCTTATGAAAGATTAGATTTGGAAGCAATGGGTGCAGAATATGGCCATCGCAATTACCGATTGTGCCTCTTACATTTTGAAGAAAAGTGGTACAAGATAAGTAAGAGTAGAGCTCATCTTCAACCAGATGCTGTACCAACAAAATTTTTTGGAAGAAAGTAAGCCCATACACATCTTATAATGTATAATCTTTTCTATTTTAAATAATGTGGTTTTTTATATTCAATAGTATATTGTATATTAAACAATATCAAACAATATTTTTGATAATATACACATTAATTAATGATATTGCATATAATTTATAGCAATGCATGTATTACAACATCAGCAAATGAAAAGATGAATGAAGAGCTACCTGAAAAAGAAAATCTTTATATTTTACAACAAGAGGAAACAAATAGGTACTTAAATATCTGAAAATGTATTTATCTTTCTATTATAGATAGTATTTTGTTCTTATAATTAACTTTTTTTAGACATTTTTTATTTAGCAATGAAAAGTAATATTACACTAAAATGGTATGTTTCAGTGACTTACAGTCGAAATCATTCCCGCCTACAGAGCAGATGCCAAAATGTGATAAAAATGTCCATATTGCTAAGCCGTACGTATTTGTATTTACATTATATACATACATATGTATTTTTATAATATATTATTTCTTTTATACAGTTTTTTATAATCAGTCTGTAGATTTTGATTTAAACTTACAACTTATTACATTCCATTTTATGTTTTTTTTTCTTTTAAAAATTGCATTCTGCATTTAATATAACAAGACATAAATAATATTACGTGAGAGTAATTGTATTTATAAAAACAATTGTCTTATTTTAACATGTCTGCATATACATATAAGGAATACATGCATATATAACATAATTTTAAATAAATAAGTTTATCAATACCATCTCTATTTAATTATAATATTCAAATATAAGTTTTTCAAGATTTTATAATAAATATTTGGTTTATTTTATTTTTATATTTTTTTGTTATTGGCATTTCTAAAATTGTAATTAATACTTCAACTTTCTTTCTAGAATTTTACTATCTGTTTTTTGCTATAATATATGTATATGTTATGTATAGGAGCACGTCCAGCAGCACACGCTCAATAAGAAGAGAAGAAAGTCCGCGGAAGAAAAAATTGCAACAATGCATTGTACGATTACAAGGGAGAGTAAAAACACTGGACGAAAGAAACAGACGGCTTCAGAAGAAAGTGAAGATTTTAACTATAAGAAAGAAAAAAACAGAAAAAGAGAAGCTTAAGGACCATGAGATTCTACGTCAATTAGGCTGTAAGTATTTTTCTCCGACTTTCGCACTATTGTTACCTGCCCAAATTGATGCGCAAATTAAAAGCAAACGTGGAAGGCGGTATAGTTCCGAATTTAAACAATTTGCTTTAGGTATATACTTTCTAAGTCTGCGATGTTATAAAGAACTTCAAAAAGAATTAGCATTACTTGCCATACGCAGTCTACATAAGTTTACACAAACGTGGCAAATTAAACCTGGTATAAATGATAAAATTTTTTATGTGTTAGCTGTAAAGTTAAATTCATTGCCAATTGCCACTATTAGAACGTCATTGCATTTTGTGCATAGATGCAAGCATATACTTTCACGTGTTTATGTTATAACAGTTTATGGTCATGGTAATAACAACTTATAATTTTCTTAATCTTTATTTTCTGTTTGCATGCTATGTTTATAATAAATAGATTTCATAGTTACATACAGTGTTATAAGTATTAAATATTAAAGTTTTAACTGTAAATATTAAGTTACTTTTTTTCCACTCTTTCTTTGGTTCGTACTGAGGTGGATCGAGTAACTGAAGTACGGACTAATGATTGAGTTGGACACAAGAAATTAATAAATATATTTTAGGTATAAGAATATTAGGAGTCAAGACATTTTGTTATGTTTTACACAAATTGCATATTTTTATTATTGTATACTTTTAACTTTATTTAGTATGACATTCTTTTATTTTTATGTATTAATATTTGTCAATAAAATTTCTATTTTATATATGTATGCTTGGAACTGACTTTGTTAACTTACATTAAATATATTAATATGTGTTTTTTTTATCTGGCCGCATTAGTCCCGATGAGGCTAGGTGCCATTATAAAGGAAGAAGAAGATTTACTATGTGTTTGGTTGGTGTAAGCTATCTATGATTCTCTTTTAGCTACTTTTTTTCACTATTCGCATTTCTATACACACTATCTTTTACTTAACCCTTAAATGACCAGTGGGGTCCAGCGGACCCCAGACCGTTTAGAATGAGATGTTTTCAAATGTTCTTGCCAAAAATGGAGCTCATGCTCCCATTGATGACAGTTGAGTGATTGACCTACCCGTGTGTACACTTGCAGTACTCAGTTTACTTAATTTTTTATACTATATCGAAATTGAAATTTGAACAATATTAGCATTTTATACTCTTCTCTAGACCTTGAACAACATTGAAAAAAATTGTCATAACTAAAGATAAAAAAATCAATGAGTAAGGAGACATTTTTCTGGCTGGGGTCTTTTAGACCCCTCAGTGAACTTACGAGATTCTTGAGAGGTGTGGCATTTAAGGGTTAAACTATATTTAACATTCTTTTTACATCTTATGCACTTTTTATTATTTTTTATTTTGTTGTACTATTCTTTAATTTGCATGATATTTACATATATATTATTGTATTATTTATATAATTAAGTCTTTGTACGTTTTGTTTATTTTTTATTATTTCATAATTTTTATTTATTTTTTTTTCCACAGAATATTGCCACCACGAGTCATCAACTTATTTACATACTTTTTATCCGCTTTTGAAAAGAGTATGTAACAGATTTAACTTTTATTAGTTCTTTTATTAGTTCTTTCATTTCGTTTACTTTGTTATTGCAATTATCATTGCAGAAATCATGTAACTTGACAGTTTATACATTTGTCACATATGCATATACCTAATATACATATACATAGTTGTCATTGTGAATAAAAAGAATGAGATAAAATTAAGTTACAAGTTTTATTATATAATTTTCTTAATATTTCCTTGATATTTCCTTTTGTGATCGTTTAAATATTGATAGCATAAATAATTTATTGATTTGTGTTATACAACTCGTGTATAACACGAAGAAGTAATATGGCACATTTGTACAATTGCTATACAAATTATTAAAATTTATCTGTATTTTGTATATACCTATATATTGTCGCGGCTTTTTGCACTCCCGGACTGCGCCGGGACGTGTGCCGGATCAAAAGGGGAAACGGAGAGAAAGGTGACAGGCCTCTCCGACGATTCAGGTGACACTTCGCGAAACGATTTTGCTGTTGGGCGCCAGACGCGTGAATTTGCGTCCGCAAAATCGCGAAAGAAAACCGAGACGAGACGCGAGACGAAACGTGCGGACGTGCGAGGAATCGGCTAGCTCGACCTAAGGGCTGGGGCGGGGGTGATAAAGGGCAGCGCGACATCCGGTGGAGTGACACACCATAATTAAGGCCACGAAACTCGAGCGATTAACAAATCAAAAGTAACATTTATTCTTTCGTAATTCGCGGGTGAAATAATACATGCCGATTCGGCTTCAGTCAATCAAACAAATCAAATAATTAATCGCGCGAGCATCAGAAATAAAACAACAAAAATAATGATAGCGCGGACGTCAGAAATGAACGGAGTATTCCGTTATCGTATAGTAAACGCGCAGAATGCGTTGCGATTAGATCAGAGAAATACAGTAGGATGAAACTCATAATTAATATGGAACATCGACAGTAAACACGAAATAATCCCGGAAATAGAAAATCTGGTCTCGCAGGAAAGATCGCGAGAGGACGGTACGTCACGCTCGAAGCGCGTGAACGCCACGTATAGAGTCGCACGAGAATTCTGTCGCCAATTATCTTAAGCCTAACGCCAGTGGAATTGTGGTGTAAGCCGCGGCTCAACGTAATGAGGACCGTACGCAACGCAATAACGCTAAAAGACGCGAAATCTTATAACTAACGCGAATATACGGACTTAATCTAACGCACGTAATAACTAAAGTCAACGCAAATCATTCTGATCGAATTCGGCACCTTGTCTCCCGTGACTTTCGAACGCGACGAATGATACGCCGAGGTACTCGGCATAGCGCGATATACGGGAACGAACGCGAGGAAATTTATGCGGAATTACCGCGAGCAATAATAATACGCAATCACGACGGCACTGGGCCGATCGCGAGAATGAAGTAAATCACGCGATTAACGTTCTCCCGCCCGCACGACTACTTCTTACACGCAATTACCGAAACACGCATCCGAACATAACTAGCCACTAAGTACTCACAGCAAAATACAACGTAATCAAGAATGTCGAACTACGAATTTCCCATCGAAGAGCATTGTACGTATTACAGCTGAATTTTTATTGTCAAAACGCCCTAACGGTTATATCTGATTACAGCGTATTACATTCGACAATTTCGTCTTCTCCGTCCGATGGAATTAAAGGAGTTTGCGCGTAATATTACGACTTTCGTTCTACTTCTATGCGTTCGTTTTATGTAATAATGTTCTCGGGAATACTTCTCTTTGCGTATATAATTTGAACACTGAGGATGGTTCGATATTAAAACGGAAACATTTGTAACTATTTTTGTATTATTACACTGAATATATTAACACTGTCATCCTGTTACGGCTCGTTGCCCTTTATTTATTTATTTGATTTATTATTTAAATCTGTAATATCACAGTGCACGTACAATTGCAGTAACGGTAAGTGGAAGGTAGTCCGTATGGTAACAAACCGATCTAGATACACTTACTTCTATGTTCATATTGGTCATGCGAGAGTCAACACAAAGTTTAGTTATACGGCGTTGGTACTCATGTAAGGCGTAGGGCTTCGAGACGCTCACCATATATACCTCAGATAGACGAGACTCGTCCTGGGTACCGCACGCGCTAAGATACTCAGTCGCACACTTCACCATTTATACCTTTGTTTTTACGTTTGTCATTAAACTATAATTAATAGTAGCCGCAAGTTTATTTCGACCTCCAACAATTGGTAGCAGAGCATGGTTGTAAAAAGCAATCCCAGTTTATCGAAACGAGGCTAAGAAAAGACAACGTACGAGGAACGTGAGTGAACGAGCAATGGCGGACAAAACGGCCTTGCCCACAATCCCGTTGCTGAGGGGAGACAATTATTTCCATTGGTGAGTTAAAATGGAATCCGTCTTGCAGTTAAAAAGACTGCTGAGTGCCATAAACAATGATAGGCCAGTAGGAGACGATATGAAGAGAGAGCAAGCAGAATGGGACGAGAAAAATGCTGACGCCGTAGCGTGCATACGACTATCGTTAAGTGACGAACAAGTATTGCAGTTTGCTACCGTATATAGTGCTAAACAATTATGGAAATCAATACTCGACGCGTACACGGGACCAGCGGAAGACCGAGCGATTGATGCTGGAGAGGAATTCCGGAACATCAGAATGACAGATGACGAAACGGTCAGCGAGTACATAAGCCGTGCACGAGGATTAGCGGTAAAATGCAATGCAGCCGGTTTACACGTATCCAATCGTCAACTGGTTTACAACGTCGTCAAGGGACTTCATCACTGATTCAGTCAAACCCGTGAGATCCTAAAAACTCAGAGGGAAAAGAGGTTAGACGAAGTCCGGCCAGGAAATCCTCAAGGAGAAAGAAAGGGACCTATAGAAAAAAAATGTAGGAAAAAGTCAGGAGAAAGCGTACATGGCACGTGATCGTAAGAAAAAATACAACAATAAGAAGAAATGCTTTGTTTGTGGGAAGTTGGGTCACGTGGCGAAAGACTGTTACCATCGGAAAGACAGACAAGGTCAAACCCCCAAAAATCGTGGTAAACACATGAACGATAGTAAAGGTAACAACTGTAAGAGAGCGGAAAAGGTAGATGCCGTTAATTTTCAGACCTTTAACGTTAATACATGTCCGAAACTTAAATATAACAATTGGATTATAGACAGTGGTTGTACGTCGCATATGACTAATGATAAGAAGAATTTTGTAACGTTTAAATCGATTAATAATAAAGTTTATTTAGCCGGTCGACAAAATGTCATAAGGTCAAAAGAAATAGGCTCTATAAAACTTAAAGTGCGAAATGATAAAGATATACCAAATTATGTAATAATGCACGATGTTGTATATGTTCCTAATTTGCGCAATAATTTGCGGTTTGTAATGAAGTTAATGGACCATGAATTAGAGGTTAACTTTATAGATCACGAAGTAAAAATTAGTAAAAAGGATAGTAGTGAAATCATCGCGGTAGGAGAGCGAGTGAATGATCATTTCGTAATTAACATGACTCCATGGTCAGGTGCTAATAATGATTATGAATGTTACAGCGCTGGAGCAGGTAATAGTATTGTTAATACGACGGCTCAAGAAAAATTTACAGGAAATATCGATGATTTATGGCACCGTAGACTGGGTCACATAAACAATGAATACATGCAGAGATTGGCAAAGAAAAATATTGCGATAGGAGTAAGTAGCAACATAAACATGTTACATGCGATGCATGTCAAACTTGCAAGCTATCCAGGAAACCCCATAAACCAGTGCCGTACGATCAAAGTACTCAACCGTTAGAGCTATTGCATATGGACATTTGTGGGCCTATGCCAGTAGAATCATTGGGGGGGACGCGGTATATATTATTAATAATCGATGACTATAGTAGTATTTTACTTATTTTTTGAAACACAAAAATGAAGCGTTTATTAAGTTTAAGATTTTCAAAGAGAGATACGAGTATATATTAGGTAAGAAAATAAAACGGATTTGTACCGATAATGGTACCGAATTTAAAGAGTATACTAATAGAGCAGGTATAGAACATTAAAAAACTGTTCCATACAACCCAGAAAGTAATGGGAAAGTAGAAAGAGAAAACCGAGTACTCCTTGAACGCGTGCGTACGTTATTATATGAAGCTAATCTACCATTGTATTTTTGGGCCAAAGCCGTCGCATATGTTACCCAAACAGCTAATTTAACTCCTAGAAAAAATATTTCACGCGTGAAGCTTAATCTAAACGCAAGAATATATAAGCTTAAATTTATATATGTTATTCTTGCCTCAAGATTATTGAGTCAATCTTATTTTATTCGAGAAAAGAGAATAGAAATTATTGATTTAATCTCAATATTGTTTTATTTTTATACTACTTCAGATTGTGATGAGATTAAACATGTCAAGAATACTTTTTGTCTCGTTATTAGAAATCTTTTCTGAGGGTGCGTAAATACGCCAATTGTACCGGGAGAAGATAGGATATCTGATGAGTTAAAAGAAGAATATGATATTAACACATATCAAGAATTAATTGGAGAATTATTAGCTAACTGAATTGGAGAAATTTAGCTAACTGAACAAGGCTAGATATAGCTTATGTAACGTCTTACCTATTACAATACAACCATTGTCCTGAAAAACGACATTATTCTATAGGTAAAAGAGTTTTGCGCTATTTGAGCGGAACTATATATAAACAGCTATCATATGATAAAGAGTTCGGAACACTAAAAGCATATTCGGATGCAAGCTGGGGTAACGGTGAGAAAGAAAAGTCTTTTTCAGGAGGAGCTATTTTTATAGGTAATTCGCTTATATCGTGGCGATGTAACAAACAGCAAACTGTAGGGAACTCTACATGCGAAGTAGAACTGTGTGCAATAGCTGAAGTAGTTAAGGACACGATGTGGATACGAAATATACTAAGAGAATTGAAATGTGAGGAATAATTTAGTACGCCGATTAATGTATATAGCGATAACCAAGCTGCGATTCAATGGTTAAATAATGCCAGTTCATCTAAGAGAACTCGACACGTTAACTTAAAATACCACTTTGTAATAGATGAAATAGAGAGAGGCGATTTTAAAGTATTATATCTAAACACAGACAAAATGATTGCCGATTGCTTTATGTAAGATTAATGTCGCGCCGTGCTTGAGTAGGCTGTAAGAATATGATTGGTCGCTTGAGATACTGATATGCGCCGTAGCGCTCTGCGCATGAAGAAGCGCCCGGATTGGCGGAGAGCGAAGAAGACGAGTCAGTCGTTGCACAGGCGTCGGACTGAGTAGACGTCTTGTTGCATCTCACGTGGAATAAATTACCCTTTCCACATATATAAAGAATTATTGTCTCTTACCTATCTTACATCCATTCCTGACACCTCCCCGTGAAACTAACTCGCGGTCAGTACCGTTAAAAATCGGTGCGTCAACAAAAGCATAATTATTACAGTTCAGAAGTGGGATATTCATCGTGTGCCGCCATTATCGTGGAACGATTCGGCTTGCTACCGATTTCCCTTTTTCCTTCTGTCCTCATTCTTTTGCTTGGACGAGTAATAAGTACAGCGTGCAAGGCTGTAGTCGATATTCGGGTACGGTATTTCCGGCCAGTTATCCCGTGGAAAATATCGGGTCAACGACCGTTATCGTAATCGCGATATTCAAGTGAGAGACATTTTCCCGTCGTAACGACGTTAAGGAACATTAAAAAATAGGTATTGTGGATCGGTGACCAGAGATTGGTCCGCCACGCTACAAATAGACATATTTTTCGTGAGTGAGAAATTCGGAAAGATGTGTAACGCCTTAAACATTTATTGGTGTGCTACGTCTGGAACATTCTCGAACAGTTTCCCCGCCATTTTGGGTGGCGTTCTACCGCCATCTTAGTGTGGTCGAACGTTCTCGAGCAGTCTCCCGCCATTTAGCGTGGTGCTGTGTTGCCGCCATTCTGAGTGTGTTCAAACATTATCGGACAGTATTGGTGTGTTCGGATATTTGTCTTTCGTCACGGAAGTTTAGTTGTCGGTGTTCAAGAAAATTATGGAGCGACAACGACTGCAAGATATGGCCATTGGTGAGCTTCACGAAGAAGCCCGGAAATATGGGCTAAATCCTCCGAGTGATGGGTCACGTTGTATAAAATGATCATGTCTCATTTGGAAAGACATGGCTCGACTGATCTTATAGAGCAAAAAGTAGAAACGCATTCAGTCGCTAAAAACAAGGCAGTGCAATCAAAAAGCGCTGCACCAACAGGATCATCTGATCTCACACAAGTCTGTACATGGATGACAGAACAAATGTGTATCCAGCAAGAGAATCAACGAGAACAAATGCGGGTCCAGCAAGAATTTCAGCGAGAACAAATGCGTATCCAACAAGAGCAAATGCGAGGTCAACAACAGGAGTCGCGAGAACGACAAAAATATCAACGAGAGCAAGCACGAATACAACAGGAACAGCAGCGTCAAAGTCAAGTGATGATGCAACAAATGCTAGAATTGATGAACTTGTCTCGCGAGGACTCTCAAAATAGAGTGCGTAATGTGTCAAATGAAGACAATGTTGTGCGTGCGGATTCCGGTGTTTCAGTTACGCGTCGCCAGCCGATTTCCTCGGTGGCTACAGCGCACGCAGTTAAAATGTTGTCCGCCCAAATTCCAGAGTTTGCTGGAATCGACGAAGACAATGTGGAAATATGGATTCAAACTGGAGAAAGAATCGCTCAAATCCACGCAGTTTCAGAAGACATGTTACTTTTGGCAGCTTTGAGTAAACTAGTTAAAAATGCCAAAAGATGGTTTGATCTTAACGTAACGACGTTAATTGAATCGTGGCAGATATTTAAAGAAGCCATCATACGCCGTGTTAAACGTGAGATTTTGTTTTACGTCGCGATGCAAAAAGTGGAAGCAAGAAAATGGAATTACCAAAAAGAACAGTTTCAAGACTATGCAATGGACAAGTTGGTGCTAATAAAAAATTTAAATTTACCGGAAAAAGATGCCATACATCTATTGATTAGTGGTATCGGGAGCCGGTCATTGAAGGAAACAGCGGCTGCAATTAATAGTAAGTCCATTGATGAATTCCTTGAAGAGATGCATCGAATAACGTCGGTGTCAGCCGAGCCTACTCGCAAGATTTTTCATCAAGATAGCAAACAAGAAAAAACCAAGA
>NW_020224205.1:131653-142388 GCF_003070985.1 Temnothorax curvispinosus
AAAGTGGCCCATTATTGCACGCGCGTCATCTGTGCGACTGATGGCCGATTACATACACGAATCAAAACAGTGCGGTAATGTAACATTACTGTTTTGACTCGTGTATGGAATTAGCTATTTGTCGCACAGATGGCGCGCGCGTAATAGGCCACTTTCCACGCACGTGTGATATAATAGTTATTTGTGTAACAAGTGAGGTAAGATGAAAATTCCCGGGTGCGGAATTTACGCACGAGCCGAAGGCGAGTGCGGTAACCGCACCCGGGAATTTTCATCTTTACACACGGCTTACACTCCCTATTTTATGTTGCAAGTGCCTGGAAAGTGGTCTATCACGCACGCGTAACGTGCGTAATGGGGCACTTTCCATGCACGTGTTGCATAAAAATATATATGTAATTGTTTTTTTATCTTATTTTTTATGTGAATGTGCTAACTTAAACTTAAGCACAGCCACTGTTTTGTCCAAATTGGCTGCAGCAACAAAATCCGGAATCGAGCAACAAATTAGTAACAAAAGGGCACTAAATTTCTATGTATGTTTTATTCGATTGTGCTAAAGTGGCTGTGTCAGCTTAATAGATGTGTACGGAAGCGCGTACACAGAGCGTTTTCTAATTAATTCCTGGATATAATTTCTTGAAACATAACTTTATCAATAAGTATGAGATTATACGACCGTGTAAGATATACAATCAAACAAAGGGAAAAAACGTCGTAATCGGTTAGGACTGGATCTTGGTTGTCCGAATAATATATTAATTTTTGATTGACTTTTTACGTACAATTCTTATGCCCTGGCAGACCACGCGCCGTTACTTTCGGACATATCGCAGTCTCAACCAAAGCGAGAACGATACAATCACACAATTAATTTGATATCAATTTAATTATATTAAATATACACAAGAAGTTCGGAATAAACAAATATGCAAAAATCACGGGATGTATATTGTATATTATATATTGTGCGCGAATGGGTGAAAAAAATTAGCGTTCGAGGTTAATGAAAAGTTTATCAGTTTTATAACAAAATGTCTATAATTAAATTGATAGATATGTACAATTTACAGTGTCTTTCTTGTCGAATAACAAAAATCGCAGGCGCGCGAGCAATGCCGTTTATTGCAATCAAGTTGTTCACGCGGGCGAATGTGCGCGGAGAAGGCCGTCACTCGAAGCACAACCTTAATATCGAGAGCAGCGGAAGAAACGTTTGAAGACCGACTGAATTGGCCGAACACGAAATACGGAATCGTAATCTTAACGCGTTAATTCGGCGTACAGTTGTCGAATGGCAATTCTTACTTTTCTCTTGTTGCGACTAGGAAACTAATGCCGAGGAGCGCGCGGAGGGCCGGCGCTTTATCAGCTTGGACTCCGAACCCCCGTTCGCGCTCCGAAAATTGTGCTGGGCCAATCGGCTATCGACATCCCGAGACGTACGTAATTTGACAAATTTAAACTATTCAGCAGTCCTTGGGGCCGATAACCGATCAGCTGTTTTCGTCTAATTGTAAGTCTCTCTCCTTGTCCCGGGTGTTTACCTCTCGCTCAGCGGTTCCCGAGACAAAGGGAGAGAATCGATATACGTGGAAAAGGCGTGACACTGTTTTTGTGCCTCTCGAAAGTGCTCGGAAACACGGCGACGATTCTCCAAAACGTGAATATATTTAGCTTGGTAATTTAAGAGATATTCGAAAAAATCCGAGCGCGTTTCGAAAGAAATTATGCTATAATTCCGAAAGCAGTTTGATTTCGAACATTCCGCCCGCCTCGTATACTGCAACCAACGAATTTACGTAAGGCGGAACTCCATACACGGATTAGACTCAATGCGATAGCGTTTGCGTTTTGGAACCGCGGTGAAAAGCGAGCGTCAGGAACGAGTCGAGACTCCTCTTTTGCCATTTTAAGATCTTCGTTACTTCAACGATCGCGGCGTATTAATGTCTAATTGACTTATTCCGCGGGCGATGGATTTATAAACGAATACAATTTATCATAAGTTTATAAGTTTTAGATTATAAGTAATGAATACAGATTATAATTTCGCGCGAGCCAGGGCGCCGATTCTATCATGCATTTAGCAGCGATTACGGGACGAATTTTAACCGCGCAGGCAAATTTAGGAAATTGGACTCGCGCAAGTTTTTTTTTACAATTGACAACGGTTTTGACTACCCTTTACATTTAATATCAACGTTAACACTTTAATACGATACGGATTAATCTTCGTCATCAGACGCCGAGCTGTCGGGCAGGAGAATCAGCTTGTTCACCGGCCTGGTGAACTTTGAGACGGCGCGCGGTGCGGACCTCGACTATCCGGGTATGCTCGTCTCCTCCGGGGTGTAGTTTCTCGATCCTCGCGAGCGGCCACATGGTAGAAGGTGTCGTTTTGCTTTGGATTAGACACAGTCGCCCCACGCGAAGCTTCCCGTCGTTCTTGAGCCACTTTGGGCAGTGGGCTAACGAGTACTCTTTCGACCACCGATTCTAGAAGTGATCTCTCATGTGTTGAAGCAACTGCCACCGAGAGAGACGCGTAGTCGGTTTCTTCGCGAGAGACGGTTCAGGCACTGCGGTCAAGGCCGAGCCAATAAGAAAGTGGCCCGGGGTCAAGGCCGCTAAGTTCTCTGGATCGTCGGACATCGCTTGAAGAGCACGCGAATTGAGACATGCCTCGACCTGTGCAAGAAAGGTGACCATTTTCTCGTAGGTCAGTTTTGCTTCGCCCAGCATTCGACGCAAATAGTGTTTCGTAGATTTCACTGCGGCTTCCCAGATCCCGCCGAAATTAGGAGCCGCCGGAGGATTAAATCGCCAGTGAATTCGCTCCTCGGCGAGGCGCTTCACTATGCGTCGGCCTTTCTGGCTGCTCGCGAAGAAGAGAACTCGAAGCTGGTTGTCGGCACCGGCGAAGTTAGTTCCGCAGTCGCTGTACAAGTCCTGGCAAAGACTGCGACAAAAGACGAACCTGCGGAAGGCGGCCAGGAAAGTGTCAGCTGTGTAGTCGGATGCCACGTCGAGATGGACAGCCCTAGAACTTAGACAAACAAAAGCAGTGATAAATGCCTTGAAGGCGCGATGACCTCGGTCTTTGGTAGTCCGTAGCCACACTGGTCCAGCGTAATTGACCTCGGTATTCAGGAACGGCCGCGCTGAAATGATCCTCGATGGCGGGAGATCTTCCATAATCGGCTGAGGTGAGGCCGTCCGCCATCGCAAACAAGTCACGCAGCGGTGGATTCGTCTCTTTACCAGCGCGCGGCCTCAAGGTATCCAATACTTTTGGCGGAGTGATCCAAGGGTCATCTGAACCCCGCCGTGTAGAGTTCTTCTGTGGTGTGCGTAAATGACTAGGCCAGTGAAGTGTGACTCACTCGGCAGACTCACGGGGTGCTTCGCATCCAAAGCGATAAGAGAGTTCCTCAGGCGGCCGCCGACTCGCAGAAAGCCGTGGTCGTCCTGAAAAGGACTTAGCTGGGCTAGGTTGCCACAAGACGGCAGCGATTCTTCTCTCCGGATTGTCGCTAGCTCAGCTTGAAAGTGAGTCGCCTGTACGACTCGCAGCCAGCACCGGCAAGTCTCTTCGAGATCCCCAGCTCCGAGTGTCCGCAAAATCGCAGCCTCTTGAATCTTCGCTCGACCTGTGCGAGCTAGCCAGCGACGGCACCAGGCGGTGCCTCAGCAAGCGCCGGAGTGACGAGTGCCCCGTAAGTAGCAGAGACTCGTCGATCGCCGGAAGTCGCTGCGGCATGAGCAAACGCTCGTCGCTCCGGGAGGTCGGCTGGCAGTTCGACTATCGATGGAGGAGTTCCCCACGGTCCGGACTCCGTTTGAAGTCACGGGGGCCCCAGCCACCAGAGCTGATGATCGAGCAGCTCCTTTGGAGAAAATCCTCGAGAGGCGCAATCCGCCGGATTGTCTCGTCCGGGGACGTGATGCCACTGTGCGTTCGGGAGCGAGGTCTGGATCTCGCTCACTCTGTTCGCAACGTAAGTCTTCCAGTTAGCGGGGTAGCCGCGGATCCAGCCTAGTACTACCTCTGAGTTCGTTCACAAATGAAGTGGTGCCTCTTTCGCCTCAAGAATGAGCTGAACGGGCGCTGCCAGCTGAACGAGCAGCTTGGCAGCGCTTAACTCTAGCCGAGGTAACGTCACTTGCTTCAAAGGAGCGACTTTTGTTTTAGCGGCCACCATTCTCACCTCGATTCTCCCGCTTTCGTCTTCGGTTCGCACGTAGATGACTGCGGCGTAAGCTTGTTCAGAGGCGTCCGAAAAGCTGTGGATTTCCAGCCGGCAGCTCTCGGGTCCGCACGTCAGCCATCGTGGAACTCGTATGGCCTCGAGAAGCGGCAGATCGTTCTGAAACTCGTGCCATCGTCGAGAGTCGTCCTCGGGCAGAGGCGTATCCCAGTCGATGCCAAGCAGCCACGTCGACTGTATCAGGATCTTGGCGCGTACTGTGACCGGGGCAAGCCAGCCCAGCGGGTCAAACAGCCGCACCGTTAGCGAGAGCGCTGTTCGCCTCGAGAACGTCTCAACTCGAAGCAGCCGCGTAAAAAAGGCGAAGCAGTTGTCGCAAGGATGCCATCGCAGTCCCAGGGTGAGATGGCTCTCGCCTGGTTGCCAGCCCCGGGGTTCCTACTGCAGTCGGTCTTCCACCGGGAGATCCTCGGGCAGCGCCTCCTCGTTCGCGGACCATTTTTTGAGCGGGAAGCCGCCCGCCGTACAGATCCGCACGAGTTGCCGCTGTCTTTCTTTGGCTGCCTGAATAGTAGCTGCGCCCGACAAGACGTCATCCATGTAAGTCTCGTCCTCTAAGACGGCCGCGCCGAGAGGCCACTTCTCTCCCTCATCGTCAGCGAGCTGATGCAGCGATTGTACGTCAAGCCGTAGGTGATCGTATTCAGCCAGAAATCCTGAATCTCCTTGCTAGGATCGTTCCGTCGCACGATTCTCTACAGGTCCCTGTCTTCCACGAATCCACCTCGACCTGCCGGTACATTTTTTCGATATCTGTCGCGAAGACAAAACGATGTCGACGCCACTTTATAATAATTATTATTAGAGGCGGCAGAAGATTTGGTCCGACCATCAAATGTTGGCTGAGGGACGCGCCGGATGGGAAGGTGGTCGAACCATTGAACACGACCCTCAATTTAGTTGTGGTGCTCGATTCGCTTATCACGCCGTGATGCGGTAGATAGCAACGCGGTTGGTCGCTCACGTCCGCGGCCGGAGGAATCGGCGTCATGTGCCCCAGCTCGGCATATTGACGCATGAAGTCGCGGTATAACACATAGAAAGAGGCGTCCCGCGCGAACCTGTTCTCCATGTGCTTCAACACACGCACGGCTACGCGACGCGTGTCCGAAAGATCAGGCAACGGACTCACTACGGGGAGACACACGACGGAAGGATTGCGAGTGCGAGTGCGAGCAAAATGATCCGCGCACTCCCGATCTTCCTTGATGAGAGCCACGCTCGTCGACGGAATTTCATTTTGCTCCCAGAAACGGCGAACCATGTCCGCCGTCTTCCTCGACCCGGCATTGAAAGGCCTGTGCCGAATGGCCCGGGCTCGATTTTCCGACGGAGTTCGAGATTATCCAGCCCAGCTTCGTATTCTGAGCGACGGGTTCGTCCTTGCCACCCCGGCGCAGTCCTTGACGGAGGATGGCCGCGTAGACGTCGGCTCCGAGAAGTACGTCGATCGTATCGGATGCGGAGTAGTCCGGATCCGCCAGGCTGAGGCCACAAATGTGTGCCCAAAACACTGCTATGGCTGAGACTCCACCCGAGTAAGCGGAGAGACGAGGAAGGATAATCGCTGAGATAGACATAGCGGTTCCACCCGTCCGCGGCGACATCGACAGCGAGACTCGGCCTCTGGCCATGCACGTTTTTTGCTTGTCGATCCCGAAGACCGAGATCGAAACGGGCGATCGCGGAAGTTTTAACTGCTGCGCGAGTTTCTCGGAAATCATCGAGATCTCTGAGCCCTGGTCGATTAAAGCGCGCGCGGAATGCCAGGTGGTCGGCGACGCGGACGCGAGCGGTGGCGAGGAGCACGGTCACCGGTTTAATGGGAGCTCCGTGTGTCACATGCAACGTCTTCGCGACCTTGGTTTCGCGGCACGCGTCATGGATCAAAGTATGGTGACAGGCACCGGATGCCGAGCAGTCCTTCACGATGCACTTGTTAACTTTATGTCGACTGAGACAATTAAAGCACAAGCACTTTTCCTCGACGAACTGGCGTCGCTCTAACGCCGTCTTCTTTTTATACTCGTCGCAAAACATTAAAATATGCTCTTTCGTACAGAGCGGACAGCGGCCACGCTTGGCCTCGGACTTGCCATCTTGTTTGTGCGCGAGATGACTACGAGCCGATTTTGTAGTTCCGTTCCCCGACTTATTCGCGGCACTGTCCACTTTAACCAGCAGCATCAATTTTACGCGTGCAAGCGGCGGTCGAGAAATTGTTCAAGTTTGAAATACGTCGGCGGCTCGTTGGAATCACTTATTAATGTCTCCCACTCGCGACGCGAACGCGGATCAAGGAGTTCGACGGCGAGATAAACGATCAAGTCCTCTGTGCGACTCACGGGTCGGCCGATGCCGTCCAGCGAACTGACGGTTGCCTTTACTCCGTGAAATATCTTGCGCAATTCGACCGCGGACTCGCTCTTCATTTTCGGCAAAAAGATTCGCGAGATATGCGCGTACTAGCAATCTTTTGTTCTTGTAATAAGAACTGAGAATGGTTCACGCGCGATCGTAATTCTCTTCGGTGGTCGTAACGTTACGAATGAGCAGTTCAGTCTCACCTTTTAAGCAGGTCTTGAGATAATGCAGTTTCTCTACCTGCGTCGCCGCCGAGTCCTTGCCGACGATGGACAGGAACAGGTCCCGGAACGATGGCCAGTCCTTGTACTTCACCGTGAAATGAGGCAGCTGAATGCGAGGTAGCGTAGTGCGAGGAGTCGCCGTCGTAGTCTCTTAACCGGCAGTCGTGGACGCGGCGCTTTCTTTGGCCTTCAGCGACCGTACGAGGTCCAGAAAGATGCCCTTCTGGTTTAGATAGGCTTCTTCAGCGAGCGCGAAAACGTCTTGCTTGACATAGTCAATAGAGAATTTTGCCCAGTTTGTCTCCAGCCCTTGGAGACGAGCCTCAGCAATCCCCAAGGTGACTTTACTGGCTCTCGTCTTTTTTAGATTGTCGTAAGCACGCGCGATGCGGCCGTGCAGCTCGGTTTGCGAGCAAATCAAAGTGTCTGTGTCGATAGGCCTTGTTCTTAGGCGGTCACTCAAAGCACGACAAACTCACCTGAATCCCCACTCACACATTTCGCGAATACCGGTCACGGAAATCCGGCTGGAAGAACCAAAAAATGTGCGCGAATAGGTGAAGGAAATTAGCGTTTAAGGTTATTGAAAAGTTTATCAGTTAACATTCTCTTCCAGCTGACGCAGTCGAACGCCTTGGCATAGTCAATGAAACACATCAGTAATGGCACATTAAATTCTCTGCTCTTCTCAATTAGCTGTCGGACGTTGAGGATTTGTTCGCGTGTGCCTTTTCCTTTGACGAAACCAGCCTGTTATTCTGAGATATGCCGGTCGATGTAATTTTCTAGTCTTGCCTTAATTATGCTCAAGAGTATCTTACTAGCATGTGACAACAGTGATATTGTTCTGTAATTTTCACATTTGCGGGTTGAACCCTTTTTGTGCAAAGGGACAAGTATAGACTCAGACCAGTCATCCGGCCATCGTCCAGTACTCCAGACCCTCTGGCAGATCAAGTGGAGCATGTGCGTGCTCTCTGGGCCTAGGTTCTTGAGCATTTGGGCTGTGACTTTATCGCCTCCGCTAGTTTTGTGTTTCAGTCTTGCCATGGCCCATTCTATTTCCGCAAGAAGAATGTCCGGCTCCCTCACGCCGCATTTACTCACTCTCAGTTTTTTTGAATCCTCTGTTGCCGCGTACAGACCTTGGCAGTATTCCCTCCATCGTTCTAGCACCTTGTATCGATCTGTGATGATAGCTCCCGTATCATCCTCCAATGTCCAGCTCTTGATCTTAATGTCCTTTGTCAGTGACTTGACTTTACAGAACATGTCTTTTGTATATGCCCTGTTGGATGACTTCTCGATCTCCTGACACACTCTGTCCACTTCTGCATCCTTGTCCTTACGGCAGAGTCTTTGGACAGTTCTGTGCAGCTCGCGGTAGTGCCTTCTATCATCTTCAGTGCTTAGACCATTTTCTTTTAAGGTTCTGCGGCGCAGGACGGCGGACCAGGTCTCCTGGCTCATCCAGTCAGGTCTACTACGTGGACCCCGGCGTTGTTGTACAATGATCTCCGCAGCGTCTATTACGGCTGTTTTTAGTCTGACCCACATATCATTGGCTGATTCTGTTGAATCCGTCTCCATTTCTAAAAGCCTAGAGTGCATGTCCTGCCTGAACTGCGATATTGCATCAGCGTGCATGTGCAGTGCCTTGTTGTTACTGGCTTTATGGACGACTTTGAGCCGGGCTTTAAACTCCGCAACCAGCAACTGATGGTCGCTTCCGCAGTCCGCCCCGGGTAGTGTCTTGGCATTAGTAATGGACGAGCGCCATCTGGTGTCAATTAACACGTAGTCAATTTGGTTTCAGTATGCACCTCCTGGTGACATCCACGTGTACAGCCTCCGTGGATGTTGCTTGAACCAAGTATTCATGATGGTGAATTGGTTACCTATGCAGAATTGCAGAAGCATTTCTCCTCTCTCATTGCGGACCCCCAAACCGTGCTTTCCTACTGTTTGGTTAAGGTGTGTATCGTGCGTAGTTTCTCCCACTTTTGCATTAAAATCGCCCAGCAGGACGGTAGTCTCCTTCCTCGGTCTCACACGGCAGGCTGTCTCAAGCTTTGCGTAGAAATCAGAGATTTCCTCCTCCGTACACTCGGTTGTAGGCGCATGCACCTGGACGATGTTCAGCGGGTGGGCACCAATTTTAATCCTGATTATTCTGTCATCAATTGCCTCATAACCTAGTACACAGTCCCTCAGGTTCTTTGCAACAATAAACCCAACTCCATTGTTGCTCCTTTCACCGTTACCAGCAAGGAATCCCTGGTAACCATCTCCGATAGAAAACGATAAAAAAATTTCTTATCGTTTTTAATACGGTTAGTGAATCGTTTATTTACGGTACTCTATCAGAAACTCACGTTACAAAATACTTGGAATCTTATCGTAAATGTCTTCTCAGCTGCACATCAGTTTCTATCGTTTTTAATATGGTTAATGAATCGTTTATTTACGGTACTCTATCAGAAACTCACGTTACAAAATACTTGGAATCCTATCGTAAATATCTTATCAGCTATATATCAGTTTCTATCGTTTTTAATATAATTACCCAGATAGCACAGCTGATCTTTATGAATTCAAAAAGATCTGAATCTGATCTTTATGAATTCATAAAGATCAACTGTGCTATCTGGGTAGTGAATCGTTTATTTACTTGGGAGGTGCTTTTCAGGTGCTCCCAAATTAGTACAAAATGCGGATAAATATTATAGCTTGTTAAAGTGTCATAGTAACTATTATAAGAATTTCATGAATAATAAAGAGGTACATGTATATGAAAGGTGCATATTTAGCGGAATTGTGCTCCACACTGCAGCGTATAATAAAACTATTAAAACGAACGATTCTCTGTAGTACAATTAGACGATGATACAATTATTAAAATATTAAGTTTTATTATTGTAAATAAATGTTGCTTTGTCGTTTGTAAAGTTTTGACAACCATGCCTGCGGTCTATAATCAATTAAGAATAAATCATATGTTACAAGTTACTAGCGAAGCACAAGATGAAAAAATAATTCCGATTCAGCTGATAAAACGTGAACTTGTGGTCGTCGAAATAAAATGTGACAAATTTCTTTGTACAATGCCGAACCAATTTGAAACATTATAACTATATATTAATATATCACTTTAATTATTAGTTAAAAAAACAAAATGTATCTGTTCATAATTCTTCATATTTGTACACTTTTATAAAATATATTTCTAATAAATTAAGATTAATTACAGACTGGCGTTTAATTTATTATTAAAAATTCCGTGGAAGTTTATCTAACATATAGTTAAAATTATTTTTCATAATTTTCTATAAAAAAGTATCAAAATTGATTCAGCTCTTCTGGCGTAAAAACAGAACGCGTAGAAATTAGTATATTCAACTTAATTTTTCATAAAAATCCATAGCTTTCTGTGAAAAAGTATAAAAAATTGTAGTTATTCATAGTTTTTCATATATCTGAATTATTAGATGTATGAAAATCGAAAAATTTCTATGAATACCCAGCACGCATGTCCAAAAGCGGGACATAAGACGTCTAAAAAGCATCTAAAAGACGTGTTATGTCCCGATTTTGGACTTGGTGCTGTCTGGGTATTCACAAAATATGATTTTCATAGAAATTTTTTCCGTCTGCTGCTTCTAAACAATTCGGTTAATATCGTTGATATACGATAGATAACGATTAGCTGCCGTACAGAAGATGATTGTCAGTCGGAAAATTCTGATAAGAAACGATAGATGTGTCGGTTCGGTTAAGTCGTATAAATATCGACGAGATGTCTATCGTATTAACCTTATAAAAACATATGCAAAGTAGAAGGTTTTCAAACGATTCAATTTATATCATTAATATACG